>NW_026864133.1:0-38895 GCF_026571515.1 Ruditapes philippinarum
CCTTTTTTCTTTGGCTTAGTTTGTATCTGAGAATTGTAATTGCATTTTTTTCTTTTTTCTTTTGTCCGGGACATAACTTTGAAACAACATGAGGCATCAACATGAAACTTTGTAGGTAGATAGACCTTATTAAGAAGAAGCGCAGTGCAAAAAAAACATAACTCTGACTTGGCTTATTTTGAAATTATTGCCCCTTGTTTATTTTTACACTTTGAACTTTGTCCGAAAGACATAACTCTAAAGCTGTAACAGATATCAACGTGAAACTCTGTATGTAGATATATTTCATTTAGCATAAGTGCAGTGCAAAAAAACATAACTCTGTCTTGTCTATTTTTTTTAGTTATTATTTAGTTCAAAATGATTGGAATGTCATGCCACTTTGAAAGTAAGGTAAAGATAACATAATTAAAACCTTTTATCAAAAGATAAACTTATAATTGTTTTTGTTCTACTTTTTCTTTATACCTGATGCAAAAAATATCAATTATTTTGAGATAGTAAATTTGCTGTATTTTTTTCTTTCTATGTCTGAAGAATGTTTTGAGGCGATTTATTCTTCCTGAATATGCAGTGTATAAATTTTGTAAAAAAACAACAGCTTAAATTCATTAAGTAGTGAGACCAGAAGCCCCTTAAGAGCACGTTCTTACACTAACTGACATAATGCACAGTTAGCCTTGGTAAAATGGCCCTGAACATTGTGAAGAAGGTTATCATAATTATATACCTTTACACTATACCATGACGAAATTTTAGAGAAGAAAAGGAAAAACTTACTTTTTGGCTACATCCGCCAACTTGTTTGTTTGGGTAACGAACGGCGTGATTCTCTCTAGATGTCAATTGAAACAGAGAGTGTAATCTTTGATAATGTAAAACGAATGTATATAGTTGACATCCAAAAGAAAAGAAATGTCTGTTTCTGTACAATTATGATTGAAAATATGTCTGACAACAATTTTTTATATAAATATTCCCATTGATGTACAATTTTAAACAAAACGGATTTAATGTCAACAGGTTGGCACTTTGTACTTTCGGCTTCTACAATCATAATAAAAATGTCTAATTAATGTATTGTTTGCTTTTTTGTATCTATTAATTCACTTATTTAAGGTGAATGTTTACTTGATATATTGGGGAAAAACTTGTCAACAACTAGAAGCATTGAATTACTATTTGTTTACCTATCGTTCTGTGTATTCATACTTTTGTGTTCAAGGTCCTTATCCAAAGACTGACGGAAAGTGCCGAAAAGTTGCGATTGCCTTATCCAAAGTCTGACGGAAAGGGCCGAACAGTTGCGATTGGCTAATAAATAGTCTCCTGTATCTATGTACTCCGTTACATGATATCTGTTTACTTAAGAAAATGGTCGACCAACATTCATATGAAATGTCATTGGTATATTTGTTCTATTTAAATAAGCCGTATATTGTTGATTGTCCAAGTACTTATACCTACATTTGTACTCTTATTGCTCGAGTTTAATATCATAACAAGTTAAAACGTGTTGTTGATGTTAAATATTTTTTCATTAGAATGTTATTCAATGTCAAGCCCGTACATGGCAGGTAATTGCTCCTTGATCAAGAAAGTATACACCCATTATTCAGTTCTGGTTGGTTCCAGGACCGGATTCGTATGTTTATAATAGCTTTCTATACAATCAAAATAACCTTAATTCTGTGTAAACTTTAATAAAGTGGACACATTTTTAGATACATTAAAGGCACATAATGCCTCAGAAATCATGTTTTTTAATTCTTTAGAATTTCAAATAATTGTGTGTTTTATAATGTTTTAATAATTGATTTAGAGCATATTAGATGTTTAACAACTGACGAAATATGTGCTGAATGTGTAATTATGTACATACAGGTAGCAAAATGTAAACAAAGTAGTATTTTGACCTCCATACAAAATACTTATTAATTCACTTTAATAAATCCAAGTGCCAACAAAACAAAAGAAGTAAAAATATTTTTTTCTTTTTGAAAATTGTAATGAGATGCCAAAAATAAAAGTGTTTGAGAAATAAAAATGAACGTGCATCCGTTTAACAGGTACGGTTAGAAAATTCAATAACCGGTAACCAAGGTAAGCACTTGGCTAATGGGTGGAAAAAGTTTAAATTGATCCTAATTATTACCTTAGTTTTTTGCGACAAGATATGACAATGATAACATGATCGTAGCCAAGTTATTAATTATTCAATGCGCACACTAACTTTATTTGTTAATTTGTTCTTGGTAAACATTTGAATGTATTGAAAAGTATTATATATATTTTTTTATTTCTTGAATAAATATATAAATTGTTTTGGAAAACAAATAAAACATTTCTATATCATTTGATATTAACAGTATGCAAACAAAAATCGTGTATCAATACGCAGTGTGATGTTTCTGTATTATAAATTACATACAAAAAGGAAACTTAGCCTCACCGATGAAATGACAAACAATGATATCAATTAATACCATGTGTCCTAATTTAAATAAAAATCTAATTAAGGCCTATCTAATATCAAACTTGATAGGTTTAAAGTATTTTGTTATCAAAGACACCAATCAATTTCCAGTTTAATTCAAATATTTGTATTATCTGTTTCAACGCAATATCGTATTATCGCCATAGTTTAGTTTTATCGACAACAAGGCAACAGGTACGATGTTTGGTACAGCTCTTTTTATCATCGCTGTTGCGATCTACGGACAAAGTGATAATACAGCCATAGCGGGACCTGTTGGGTTTAATAAGTTTCTTTGGAATAATGGATTTTTGTGTCCTGACAACTTGACATCGTTCAAAATTATTCAGACCATACCACTGGCGGAATGCCTGCTCAAGTGTCAGAAGAAATCTACGTGTATTGGCGTCAAGTTCGAGCCTTTCAGGATACAGTGTACTGGTTGTCGATGGTATTTACCAGATCTCGAGCCGATCCAAACCCCGGGTCTGGCTCATTTTAACCGTGACGGTAAGTAAAAAAGTTGAATGATAATAATCATGATAAATCATGGGAACTTCTATGTTCAGTTCTTGTAGAACCAGTTTTGGTGTAGACGGTGGCTGTTTTTTTCAAGCGCAGTTTATAAATGTTTAATGCAAAAAAGGGCGCAAGTGCTATAACAAGATTAATGTGATAATTTCAAAGATATAGTGAAATAATAAAAGAATATATTTTGTATATATGTATCATTAGAAGATAGATAAATACATAGATAAATACAAGGTATGTTGAGTTAGATATAGAGTACGGGATTATATTCTGTATGCGTTTTTTTTTATATAATTAGAGATAGAATATTCATTTTCTAGTTATTAGAAAGCAATTCATATATGATGTCACTATTATCGTAAAAAGCAACGCTTGAATATTCTATTAACTGGCATGCAAATATGTATTATCTCGTCAACTTTATAAAGCAGCAAGTCTGAAATAATAGTTTAAGAATTTAAGGAAGCAAGGCTGGTATCATTTCTTTGAAACAATAAGACTGATGTAATTTCTTAAACTAGATGATTTAATTCATCGTGAAAGAATAATAAGATGCAAGATTGTCTTTGCTTCCGGGGGATCTCTCCTTTTGCAGATTTGGATCTCATCATTTTTTAAAGAAAATTATTTAAGTATTCTTTTAAAAATTAAACTCTATCGTATTGTAACAGTACTACACGAATAATCCTTTGAATAGTATATTTTATTATTATCATATAAGTTTTTATAGAAACTTGGCATCATTATTGTACAGATGGTTTAATCATTTGCGATGATATGACTTTTGTGCCGAGTGTATGATAATTTTACATACGATATAATTATTGCGGAAATAATGAAATATATTGTGCAGATGACATAACCATTTTGCAGATGGTGTAATACTTCTACATAATTATGGTAAAAAATATGCGCAGATGATAAAAGATATTTTGCAGATGACATGTTCATTGTGCAGACGGTATGATTATTGTACAGCCATTATAACAGTTGTGCAGAGGGTATAATAATTGAGGGGATTGCATAATAATTGTACATAATTATGCTAAAACTATTTAGCAGATGATAAAAGATATTGTGTAGATGGTATAATAATGGTTTAATTATTGTTGGGGATGGTATAGTTATTCTACAGATGGCATTATAATTGTACATAAGATAAAACATATTGTACAGATGGCATACTTTTTGTACAGAATGGTCTGATAATTGTACAGAGGGCATAATTATTGTACATATGATAAAAATAACCTGCAGATGGCATATTTATTATGCGGATGATATGATTATTGCACAACTGGCATAGTAATTGTACAAACTGTATTATTACTGTCCAGTGAAACAGCACGTCCTGATATTTCTCTCGCTCTATGTATGTAAAACAAAACAAACAAAAAACTGAATTGTACAGTTACACATATCTGTAGCAATTTAACAGCCGGGAAGTACATATGTGTTAGTTCCAGATAATTCCTTTAACATGAGTATATAATATTTTGTTATAAAATTATATTATTATACACTATTTTGTTATTTACAGTGTACAGACTTGTCACTGACAACATGAACTGGTGGCAAGCAAAAGTAAGTAGAAAATATTTCAGGTATTAATTCTTAACACTCATAGTTCAATTAAAATAGTGTCCAGCTTCATGGTTTTTTATCAGTTTTGGGGATATCAAGATGAAAACATGGCGTTGTTATGGCAACATTACAAAGCCTGGCCAGACGGCATGGATTTACGAGCGCCCCGTTGGCAAGGGCCAATTACTCATGATTTCAAATAGGTCTGGGTTAAGTAATATGCCCTTAATTGAAGGTACCAAACGTACACGAAAATGACCACACAAAATAACAAAAACCTGAACGGAGCCAATTATTTAACTAGTAATTTGTTATACGACAAAATTTCTACACGCCTGCATTTTTAATGTTCAAGAAGTCATCTAGTGAAAAAGCAGTTCCTAATAAACGTTACGTATGACATGCAAGAAATAACAACAGTAGGTCTGAACTTAAGTCATATTGGTTACAAATTATAATGAGATAACAATGAAAATGAAAAAGGAAAAAAATGTTACACTGTTGATATATACTCTGTAATGAATTGGTAAATAATTTGGCATATTTACTTTTGAATTTTTTAACATAACTCTTTCTTTCGTACAAATGCATGTGTACAATGCCCTACAATTCTAAAAAACTGAAGTTTGAGCTAGTGTATTGCTTTTATACTATTACCTCTGTCTAGCCGGTCTCTCTGTACAGCGGTAACCTTTGTACAACGACCAAAGTTAGATTTCCCAACTATGTAGCAACAACTAAAATATGTGCTGTTCTGCATAAGATGTTGTGCTAAGGTTGTGTCACAAGAAACACGCATGCGCCAATTAAAATTATTATAAGAAACAAAAAGATTATAAGGACAAACAGGTGTCAAATCAGAAAATTAATTCGGGACCGGTAACCATTTAAATTGTACCTTGCCATTAATCGATTTCATATATTCAAACGTATAATATTGAAAGTAAGCCTAAACCAGAGAGGAATAATGATATAAAAACTGTTTTACTTCTTATCGATCCAGTCTGAATTACATTGTTGTCAAATGTTTGTAAACGTTTGTAAATGTTATTTTATGTACAATTTATTGAATAAATAATGTGTGAACTACGCCTTAACAAATTTAGACGTGCACGTAATTTTATTTGACAAGGATTTGCTTTTGTAGGGCTGTTTTGCGTGAGTAACAGAAACAAACAAAAATATGACAAGAGATATACAAAAGATAAATAGGATTAAACTTGATATTATGAAACAAGTAAAAGATTTTGACAGAATATAGAAGCAAAAATTTCTAAAAATAAATCCACGCCTAAAGACATTTCTTAGATTTTCGTCCCTGATATATGATTGTACTTGTGTATTTGCTCAAAATGTTTTACGTTCGTAACGGTTTTAAATCTTTGGCATGTAACTTCCAGGCGAACTGTGAAAATCTGGGCGGGAGGTTGGCTGATATCAAATCTATGGAAGAACAAAGATTTATAGAGGACAACTTTCTCCCATCAACAGGTGAGATTATTTTTTTGTAACTTATTCACACTTAGAAAAAAGATTATTTTGTGTAATTCATTTAAGCTTTTAATATTTATCCAAAAGTAACATCAAAGTCTGAAAGCATAGATCGAAATCCTATTTCAAGCTAGCTTCGAATTTCGACCTGTTTCTGTGATATATATTATATAGAATTTCTTGCTTGGTGTTGTTTTTTTTTTTTGCCCCCCCCCCCCCGAGACATATTTGATAAAGAAAAAATTAATAAATGGCGAATGTTATGCTATCCAATCACTCAGAGCCCGCTTTTAACTCAATACTTGAATTTAAAAAGAATGAATATCGTACTGGTGCTAAAGGAAAAGCTCAGAAAATTATTTAAGTTTTTTTCATTTGGTAAACTTACACATTAGTAATATGATAAAAAAATGATATTCTTTTGAATATATTGCTCAAAAATTGGTCCGTTAAACTGCAATGTTTCTTGTTGTTGTTATTATTTATTTATTCATTTATTTATATTATTATTATTATTATTATTATTATTATTATTATTATTATTATTATTATTATTATTATTATTATTATTATTATATTTTGATTTCATGTAAATAATAAAAAAAATCTTATTTTTTCATTTGCCATGACGAGTGTATTATTACCTTTAAATTGGATATTTATAGGATTCAGTTCAAAAATAAATGTCTTGTTCAGAACACAACAAAAAGAAGCCCAATGTGTTTTCTAAATTTGGTTTCACCGAATCTCCTATCCCCTTCCCCTGTGCCCTTTGACTTTGTGGCCTATTATTCAATCTTTTAATTTTTTTCTTTGAATTCCTTATCAGTTACAAATTAGTTATCATTTAAGTGATTAGCCTGTCTGTGCTTTGCCTTGTGCCCTGTCCTGTTTTTGTTTGGGGTCCGCCTGGGCTCCTTGTTGCTGGGTCGTGTGGGGGTTGCGTTCATTGAACGCCGCCGTTCCTTGCTGATCTTGTTTATCATATTGTATGTGATTTAAATAAGTACTTGTTTGTATATCGATATTTTCAGTCAACTTGTACTGGGTTGGCGCCAGGGATAACTCGAGCGGGTTCGCGTGGCTAGACGGCACACCAGTTAGTACAGTGTTTGAGAACTGGTATCCGGGGCAACCAAACCAAGGTGAAGGTAACGTGGAGTACTGCATCATGTTGTACCAACGAACGGCAAACACAGACTACACATGGGACGATGCGCCGTGCGACAGTCCGAACTTTGTAATCGGGAGTGTGTGTGAATTTGAGTGGTAGTTACGGAAATTGTACAGTCAAGACTAAGACATGTGGTCACAAGGGAAATTTTTTGAACTTTTTAGGCGCATAACTTGATAAGTAATGAAAGAAGATTATCACTGACACTTCATAAACTTCAACTACAAGTCTATTTTAAAGTTTAAATTTGAGTTTTCATTATATGAGAATTTTTTTAAAAAAAATTATCTGAAATCTTATACATCTGAAAAACTGATAAGAATGACCATCAAGTTTGATTGTTAATTAATTAATTTATTTATTTATTTACAGATTTATTTGTTTAGTTATTTATTTATTTTTATTTATTCATTTATGTATTTACACGTATTTATTTATTTATTCATTTTTTTGTTTATTTAGTTTTCTATCTTTGACGTCAAATTGTTTTGGTTAATTAACTTTATTGAAAAAAAACAACAAAAAAACATTGTTTACTTCATTTGTTTTGAATACTTATAATTATTTATACACACTACTGTTAATTCATTGACAATAAAAACATATTTGTTTGCTCTTTATAGAAATAGAGAAAATAATCATACATTGAGCTTTTTTTTTTACTTCTTTCAGAACTTTAAGGTTCTAAGCATTCGTATATCGACATTTAAACAAGTACGGTATTTTAGATGGTGATTATATA
Organism: Ruditapes philippinarum; assembly: GCF_026571515.1. NCBI lineage: Eukaryota > Metazoa > Mollusca > Bivalvia > Venerida > Veneridae > Ruditapes > Ruditapes philippinarum. Next base: position 7,999 of record NW_026864133.1, read on the forward strand.
TGTAGGAATTGTTTAATTGGTTAGTTTCTTGTTTTGCCTTTGTCCTCCGTACCTCTAACCCGCTGTTATTTTTCCCTGATGTACTTTCGTCGCGCTGTCTGTACGTAGACTGACAATGGTTGGAATGCGGGAGGAGGGGAGGGGCATCCCGATGATCCGTGGCCTATGAAAACAGGTTGATTCTCTTGTTTGGGTTGATTATTTATTATTATTATTTTTACAGCTCTGTTTTTTGCTGGCTTGCCTATTGTATTTTAGTCATCTGCTTAATGTCTTGTTTTCGAAGTCAAGGGAAATCTGGATTTCCCATCCGCAAAGTCGAAAATACGCCTTAATTGTGTCGAATGAGCTCGATTTAAAGCAGCAGGACTCCAGAAGATAACAGAAAAACTACCGTCGTACTAATATTTCAAAATCCCTCCTCAAAAACATTATATAGTGTCAAGTGTATAATGTTAAATTAACCGTTTACATGAAATTTTATTTCATTTCATTTTTTTTTATTATACCATCTGGAGGCGAGTCTCTTCACACTGTCCTTAAACATCGGAAGATATATTTGTGAAGAAATATCATTTCCAGGCAAGCAGGGTAATTTTCCCCTTGCTTTTCGGTTAAGAGTGAAAGGGTATAGCTGAATGCGGTCATAGAAAGGAGGAAAAAGTCAAAGGTCATTTCCGGGAGAAATAGGCCAATACATATATAGCTTCAAACAATCAGATTAAGTCATCATGTTATCATCAAACGACAAACTAAAAAAGATACGGGACTAGAACACAACGAGAATTAATACATATAATAAAACTTATATTTTTATTTTTTGAATATTTATAAAATTATAAAAAAATGCCGTCAATCTAATCAACCGTTAGCCGTGGTCGGTGTGCTCGGAAGGAGATCTTATCCATGTGTATGTTTTAAGCCTTTAAGCCTGAAATGTAAAAATAAAACATTAGATCTAATTAAAAAACAAAAAAAAACAAGAATGGTGTCAAGGTAGGAGCATTAAAAATACAATAAAATGACGCCAGTCTTGACGTAATCGAAATCCATCCGACAGCCATATTTATTTGATTCCTCATTTTGATCATATCAAGTAAGACCTTTTGTTCAACTATTAACCTGCACATATCTGTTGTACTCTGATAAAGTATTCCTTCAAGATTCAAGCACGAATTCAAAACAGTGCAAGTTCATTTCACAACTCAAACAGGTTAAATATCATTTCTTACAGATGGTTATGGTTCCAACGTCCATAATAACCGCGGTATGTTGTTGTTACTATGTTGTTACTACACTTAACCGGCAATCCAGATACCCGTGGCTCGAGTCCTAGCTTCGGCGTGGCCATTTTTAGTGTGATTTATAAATATACTTTCGTGATAAAATACGTACTTTTTTCGTGGAAAGGAACCTTCTGAGCATATCCATAGCGTTTTCACGTTTTTCTGAGGACATCTTTTTCAAATTGTCTTTGAATGTTTCTTCCTCCTTTTTGGCGGATTCATACACTTTCTCACAGACATCAGCAAGTTGTTGAGATTCTTTCAAAAACACGTCCTCCTCGGCTATAAAATATATTGAATATATGAGCCACGTCATGACAAAATCAACATAATGGGTTTGCGACCAGCATGGATCCAGACCATGTTGCGCATCCGCGCGGTCTGATCAGGATCCATGCTGTTCGCTATCAGTTTCTCTACTTAATTTGTTATAGGGTTTGTAAGCCCTGATCAGACTGCGCGGTCTGGATCCATGCTGATCGCAAACGCACTATGTTTGTCGTGACGCGGCTCATATATATCTTAGACGAGTGAGATTGGAGCACCACACTAAATACCGTATTCCGGTATATACCGGACAAGGCGCTTGATATTTCATGATTTCTGCAAGCGTCTTCAACACTGTAGTGAGTTTTAAAAATCTTAAAGGGACTTCACTGAAGCTTTATGACTTGACGGGGCTGGAACTATACTTTTTTGGGGTTTATCATTGCAAAGAATATTAACATTCAATTAAAATAGTTTGTATAATTATCTATTATCCTTTACAGATTTTTCTTTTTTAAGAACTCCCTTCACTTTATCTAAAGAGGAATGTCAAATTTTACGTTTTTTAATTTTTAGATTTTGTATCCTTGTTATTTAAGCTCCTTTAACCTGTTTGATGACAGTTTAATATATTAACGTTGACAAACAAATGTGACGTCGAAATTGTAATTTAACATCAATTTAATCTTTGTATCAATCGTTTATTATAGACATACTATACATATAAAATCGAAACGCTTAAGCAAAAGTATTAAAAAAGAAACATATGTAGGGGCCTACCGTTCTTGTCGTTCAATGATACGGCAACGAATACTTCTTCTCTCTCGGCTTGAAGGTTGACACCTGCGAAATTAATGAAAAAAATGAATGATAACTCTATTATATATTAACTGCCTATAAGTATGGAAATTGTCATTCTTTGCCTTAAAAAAATTGACTCATTATGAGCTTTATCGAATCAATATCGTGAAATATTAACGTAATTAGATAGTGACGTCATTCGTGACGTCATCAATTTAAACGTACTGTTTTATCGATAGATATTGTTTTGTTGCTGCAAAATAGTGTTGTAATCACAGGCACTTGAAATTCTATCAAATTACCAATATTAACAATAATATAAACAACAAAAAAACCATATGTATGGTGCAATTTTTTTTTTTTTTTTTTTTTTAATATTTTATCGTAAATATTGGTTATTTGATAGAACTTCAAGTTCTTGTGGTTGTTATTTATTAAGACTGGCATTAAATTGATAAAGATTAGTAATATATTAAATAAGATTAGTAAATAGATATAATGAATTTATTACACTGGAGAAGTGGAAACATGTCTTTCATCAATTGGTTAAGTTTCTGTTCATCGTCATCACTGGAATCCTGTAAATTGCATAATGTAATATAACGCAGTGCCCTGCAAATTGCATAATGTAATATTATGTAATGTCATGTAAATTGCATGTAATATAATATAGTGCCCTGTAACTTACATAATGTAATATAATGTAGTGCCCTGTAAATTGCATTTTGTGATATAATGTAGTACCCTGTATATTGCATAATGTACTATGCTGTAGTGACCTGTAATACTGTAATATAATGTAGTGCCCTGTAAATCGCATAATGTAATATAATGTAGTGCCCTGTATATTGCATAATGTTATATAATGTAATGCCCTGTAAATTGCATAATGTAATATAATGCAGTGCCCTGTAAATTGCATAATGTAATATAATGTAGTGCCCTGTAAATTGCATGTAATATAATGTAGTGCCCTGTAACTTACATACTGTAATATAATGTAGTGCCCTGTAAATTGCATTTTGTGATATAATGTAGTACCCTGTATATTGCATAATGTACTATGCTGTAGTGACCTGTAATACTGTAATATAATGTAGTGCCCTGTAAATCGCATAATGTAATATAATGTAGGGCCCTGTATATTGCATAATGTTATATAATGTAATGCCCTGTAAATTGCATAATGTAATATTATGTAGTGCCCTGTAAATTGCATGTAATATAATGTTGTGCCCTGAAAATTGCAAAATGTAATATAATGTAGTGCCCTGTAAATTGCATGTAATATAATGTAGTGCCCTGTAAATTGCATAATGTAATATAATGTAGTGCCCTGTAAATTGCATAAATACGAATAAGTTCTCTAAGATAAGATCAGGATCAGATCAAGTGATCCTGATTTCATTTTCATTGTTTTATGTCACTAACATTTATCGTGGTTTGCTAAAATTAAACGGTAAATATTCAAAAAGTACAAAAAAAATGCTGATTTACAAAGAAACCAAACTATTTTTTAGATAAAATCAACAAATAACAAAACTAATATAAACATATTTGGATCAAATAAGGATCAGTTTTAGGATCAGGATCAATATTTGGATCGACTGTTAAATGCCTGTATCTTACAAAAATAACAATAAATTTATTCTAAAATTTCATAAATTTGCTAGTGTAAGTCCAGTGGTATCAAATTAATATAAGATATTAAATCTATGAGGATAAACAATGAAGAATATTAGAGTTTTCAAATTTGATCCTGATCTTGATCCTGATCTTTAAATCTTTGTGAGCACGCAGCCAGGTTACAGAAGGTACGAATAACTTCTTCAAGGACGCACCTTTAGTTTAGCCTTTTTTCGCTTCATCTATATTACGCAAATGACCGTACAATAAAAATGTATGGACGGTGGTGCAATACCGTTTCTTAGAAGACGCGAAAAAGCTGCATATATATGCGAACAGCATGGATCCTGATCAGACTGCGCGGATCCATGCTGGTCACAAACCCATTATGTTGGTTTTGTCGTGACGCGGCTCAAAAAAGATTACCTTCATACTCTCGGCGAGTTCAATAGCTTTTGGACAGGCCTCAGCTAGCATACCTTCCTTTGCTGCAACGGAAAAAAATACAAAATGTAATTTTTACACATGTTTATAAAGATTCTTCAATCTGATTAAATTCCAGATCTTCCTCTGTTTAACATATTAATATGCAGCAATATTTAGTTGCTGATTAGTAATTGATTGATGGTATTCCTTTGAGTTAAATTCTGAAAAAAAAAAGAATTAACTCTTGGAAGCAATAAATTACAAAAGAAGCAAAAAAAACAACAAAAAACAATAAAACAAAAAACAAAAAATCCTTGAAAAAAAATGCAGAATCTTCGAATGTTGAACACGATAAAAAAGGTTTCATTTGCCATGTATGTAGAAGAAAATCGAGGAGATTTCAATTCACAAACATTAAATGTATTTTTGATTAAAAAAAATACATGTAACTCTACTTGGCAATACTCGTTAACGCCATGTGTTGTATAAATAAGGGAGACCCATTTTTATACATGATTTAGTCCATTCTTGATGGTATGTCTTTTTTTTGCCGGGTTCAACATCGCACCAACAAAGTTTAGGTCATATGGCAAACCTCCAGTTTTGTTTTGTTTTCTGGTGGAGGAACACCTCATGTGGCCGTCTTTGCATTATTTCAGGCCTGAACGGGCACTTGAGTAGAACCACTGACGTTCCGTAAGCTACTTTGATAGCTTCCTCACATGACAAAATCTAAAGTCCCTATCGGGAGTTAACCCTAAGTGACGAGGAGCAAGTGTTTTGAAGCAGACGACGTTGACCACTCGACGTAAAATATGAATATTTCAATGTTTCTCTCCCATTTTTTGAAAGTACCAATGAAAATATAAGTAAACAAATAAAAAAAACATATCAAATGTGTTCCAATAAACTCATAATACAAAAGAAACCATCCAAGTAACATTCTTAGCATCCTGTTTCCAATGCCAATGATTTGTAAATTGTGACAAAAGAATATGAGAAAAAGAAATAGGACTGTTGTTAAAGCTACATGCCCCCAGATGAATCAATATATTTCAATATAATAAAACTCGAGAAAAATGTACTAAAATGTAAAGAAATATAAATATTTCAATATTCAAGTAATATTTTACATATTTCGTGCGATTAATGACTGATTTTTCAGTATTTACAACCTTTATTTCTACTGCGTTACGAACGCAATAGGGCTATTAATGCATATTTTGACCACTTTTTGGTAATTTACGTGGTCTGTATAATTTACGTGGTCTGTTAATGCCATTGATAATGTGTAAATTGCTTCCTTTTGGTAACTTCACAATATTACACATTCAAATAAATTTTCAAAATTTTCATGAAAATTAGCATGTATCTGGAGAGATTAATGCCCTGAAAAGGGTGTACTCATAATGCTTTGACTTCATTCATAAAGTTTTCTCTCTTTACAAAAGCAAAATAATGATAACGAAAAGAAAACTTACGTGGGTCCATTTCAAGGAATTCGAGCCAGTTCAGTGCACCAACGCATTTTCCTACGAGTGAAGCATCTGAAAGAAAAATGTATGACAAGACTTTAAACGACTGTTGGCAAAAATAAATATATTTTTTTCCGGTAATTCGGGATAAAAACTGATCTATGTTGTGTAATTTGTCCTTTGTCAGTATGTAGATGTTTAGATAACCACCACTAGACACAGACATGGTCAGTTTGACAACCATATTTTTCCGAATAAACAAACACCAATACTGCCAATCTCCAAGAAAATGGTTAAAACTAGCGTCACAACAGAATTTTAACAAATATTTAACCTAAATCATAAAACTAGAATGACCTTATCAAATTTTCTTTCTTTATTTACATTTTCCTATTTATAACAGAAGTATAAACTTACATTCAAACCAGCCATAGGGCCACTCATCTGCACCTGTAACACGAGAAGCACATGAAGTTAAATCAAATAGCACTGTATTTATTGAACATAAAAAATAAAGGACCTTTCGAGGAAAATTAAGCCCCGCTTATCCTACTATTTACTAGATTTACTGCTCAAAACAGCATCACACAAAAGTAAACCCGATCAATCAGTTGAGCTAGGTCAGATATTTTTGTAACAGATTATGTAGTTATAAATTTCTTTAATTTCCTTTGCAATTTCAAGATGACGGTTTAAGTTCTCTGAAAATCACATGAAAATGTGAACTTGCGGGATTAAGTGTATGGCTTCATAGCTTTATCTTATGTTATAATAATAAAGCACAGTGTAGCAGTGCTTTTATACAAATAATTGTCTATATAGGAACATCAACAGAAATTAATTCATTAATTCATTTATTTAAAAATTAATTAATTGATTAATTAATTTTTAAATAAATGAATGAATGAATTAATTAATATTTAATCAAATAATTAATTAGTTAAAAGAAACATTTAAAAAAAGAATTCAATTCAAAAATTCTAGGTGAGTAAAAATGATGTTTTAAGTAATGTTATGAACAAACAAAATGTATATTAAATAATATAATAACTGATGTTACACGCCTGTTATAATTTTTCTAATATGAATGCAAAATTAAGACTTGTTTTAACTAGGAAAACACATATCTTATCGCAAGAAATGTCATATTTTGTAACTAAGACTTCTTGACAAATAGCTAAAAATAGAATTTTGAAAATGCCAGATACATGTAACTGTCTCAATTTTGTGTTAAATAAGAAAAAGAAAAAAAAACATTTAGGAAGTAAAGCTGGCAATGAAATGTTGAAACAAATAGATAAAAAATAAATTGTAGAAATAAAACATACTATTCAATATTAAAATATATTTAAATATGTACCTAAAACATAACTTATTATGAAAAAGGACAATTTAACTGTCTTATAAGTAGTGAAAAATAAATAACATAATTATAGCAAAAAAAACAACAAAGAAACATGGCAAAATAAAAAAAACAATAATGCCCAAATACATAGCTAAAATAAAAAGCTATGAAAAAAACATCGCAAAATAAAAAAAAATACATAGCTAAAATAAACATATGAAAAAAAAACATGGCAAAATAAAAAATGCCCAAATACATAGCTAAAATAAAAAGTTATGAAAAAACCACGGCAAAATCAGAACGGAAATAAAGCAACGTACCTCTCTTTGCGGCCTGAGCCTTTGCAATCATTCTTGCCCTCAAGTCAGCATTTGGTTTGCACTCGGCAATGCCAACGATGGCGACGATCAAAACGAGAGCAAGTTTGGAGTTCATTTTTACCTCAACGATTCTTTCAGTTTGGTGATGATTTCAAATTTTTCCAAAGCTTATATACCTTAGTGCAGTCTTTACTAGATAAATATTGAAATACAGACTTAGTTTAAAGCGATTGTTGTTCAATTGCGTAAAGAATTAACAACCACTTATTATTTTTTTCTTTAAGAGGCCATTCAGGGTTATGGACAATCATATGTGATTACTAAAATACATCTGTAGATTAGAACGATTTCTTTTAACAAAAGAAATGTTCATTTGTATCTAATAAAGCGTTTGATGTACTGTAAAAAAACATCATCAGCAAAGAAATGAAAAAGTATGAAACGTCGAAAAGCAATATATAGCCAATGAGCAACTATTTATAACAAAGTTGTGAAAAATCTTCGTTATGAATTTTTTTCTAAATCTATATTCATGACACAAAATTAAAACCATTGTTTATTGTACAATGAAGCACAATTGTCACGACAAAACCAACATAATGGGTTTGCGACCAGCATTCATCCAGACCAGCCTGAACATTCGTGCAGTCTGATCAGGATCCATGCTGTTCGCTTACTAACCCTATAACAAGTAGAGAAACTGATAGCATGGATGCGCAGGCTGGTCTGGATCCATGCTGGTCGCAAACCCACTATGTTGGTTTTGTCGTGACACGGCTCAATTATGGAAGAAAAATAATCACATCATAATACAAGTATGGCGACTTTAAAGTTTCCATTTGATTCGTTACTTCGGATCCATTTAATCAGCACATATTGTAAGGGTAAAAACAACCAAATATACACATCTATGTGTCCTTACTTACATTTTTACTCGACCGAATAAACAACAGTCATTTGTACTTTAAAGAGAAAATCTCTGTACATGAGGGATAATAAAAAAATGCATCATTTCTCCCGCCTACCGGCTTGAGCGGTATCTACTCAATATTTAATAACAATTAAAAATTCTTAATCAATGATCCCGAAGGACCAGAAAATATAAAACACTGAAGTACGAGGCAACTTTTTAAGTTTCTCGAAACTCGGGACCTTTTGAACAAGAAATATAGTTTAACTGGTCTTGATTAAAAAAAGTTCATAATACTCATTTCGGCAAGTCGGTTATCTTTAAAAAACACACATTAAGCATTACTTACATTAAAGATGGGCCTCATACTTACACTATCATGCGTTCATCATTTCATACCCTAATAAAGCTAATGTTAGCATAGCTCCTTACCGTTGCCACGTGAATACCAAAATGTTTATCTTCCCATGCTGGTATTATTTCGGCTATTTAAAAGAAACGTTGACGTAAATTGACTAATTCTATACAAGTATTTAATCATAAAGACCTGACGATTGGACACATTTTTACGTAAGTTTGAACAACCGGTCACTAACTAGTACACCGAATATATTTAGTTTAATAGATAAAATATCCTTTACGTAAATATATTTTAAAAGCGTATTTAAGCAAAATGGTTAAGTTGTAGAAGCATGGACTTAAAGTAAGATTTTATCAAAATAAATTGACTATACTTAACTAAAATGTTTTTCTTAGCTATTGTATTTCTATTATCTTTTTTTGCTACACTACTATACATTTGTCTTATATTTTTATACTTACAGCTACTTTTGGTATAAAACGTGTCTATATATACGTACGTTAGACTACTTATGTATTAAAATAAATAAAGACTTATCAGGTCGGTTATTTTATAGGCGATTTAATTTTATGGATGACTTTGTTACATAAATTATGTTATGCTATAACGGGTAGAACAAAAAAACTGAACTTCGTTTACAGGAATGATTTTAGAATGTTGTATTTTCAAAAAAAAAACCTAAAATAAAGAACCTGATTACAAATTAGTATCAACATATTTACCTGCGAATAAGTGAATTATATAAGGAATGTTATTTATCAAAAAGCCGTGCCTTTGTGTGACTCTGTAAAAACGTAATTGCACTGCCGCGAATATATTTTGACGTGACGAAATTTGCATTATACGAGTTAGCGTCACACTATAGTCGCGTCAATGAAATTTTTTTTTTACTGCAAACGGTTCTTATGTGGATATGTGATAAAAAGAAAATCATATTTGTGTTACTTCATTACTAAATTTATTGAACTCTGTTCAATAAAGTATTATTCAACTCGTTCAATAAATTCAATATTGAATATTCATTTATTCAATGCTCACAATTTATCTGTATAGTTTTCTGATTATTCAATTACAGTGTTGTATCTTTTATAAAAAACATAGCAAATGTTCTAATAAGGTAGACTGTTCTCAAGACATATCCACAAAAATTATCTATAGCTGGTCAAAATAGACAGACATTATTAAATCTTATTTTACTTAAAGATTCTGTAACTCAATTTCCCCAATAGTTTTATATCATAAATATAATGCTCAAATGAAGATATGTCCAAATTGTAAGTTCCAAAAAGTATTATTTGTAAAGATATTACCGACTTAAAATTTCATGTTGATAAAGGGAGGTAATTAGAAATTTATTTTCTATAAAGTCTAACTCATTTTTTTTTCAATATGAAATGTATGCATCTGTTTTAATTATTACATATAATGTGGACAAATATTTGTAGTACATATTTTTCGTATTTTTTTGGATGTTTGAAAATTGTTTGATAAGCATAATTATATGTCGTACATAATATTATATATAAGATTTTATTTAAATGTGGTAACAACCTTAATAACAACGTACAGGGGCTTTAATTAGTATCGGATCTGAATATTTAGTAGCAATATAAATATTGTTATAAAATTATGTATAATGCTGCTGTATTGCGATTGTAAAAAATTATTGTATATATTGTGGTAGAAACTTGAAAAAAAGAATTGTTGCATATTATTACATTTGTAACAAAAATGGACATGCCTGAAATCGTCGCCAAAACCTATTTAAATAGCGGCAGGATATTTTGTTCCTTGACATTTTATTCTGTTAACGTGTTGTTTTCATGCGTGTTATATAACAGAAACATCCTATCGGACACATGTTTCAAGAAGCGACCATTAAGTTCTGAAAACAACTTAATTTTACTGTTTTTAAACTTTAAAATTTGTAAAATATTTTATCACATACACGAACGATTACACTTTGCGGTTCACAACGCGTAACATTGTATTTTTTTATCTTTCTAAGGAGAATTACTTGATCTTTGAATAACGAGAAAAAATGACTTAATACGATCTTAAGTTAGTCCAAGAGTTTGTCTAACGTCCCATGGTGTCTTTGAAACGCAGCACCGGTGCACGTGCTATTTTTTCATTTATTTTTTTTTCTGAGCTTTTATTTTCTTTATTCAACAAAACATGTATTCTAGTTTTGCATTATTGCTTGCAAAATATGCGTCCGAGTCTTTCAAAAACTCTATTGAACTTTCCCTTTGTACTGTCGTGAATTGCAATAATGTTTAAATATCATTATATGCACCGTTTAGGCTTTACGCTATGAAATTCAAGATATATTTGGTCGAAATTTGTAAAGATCTAATTATATTTCACTCATGAATACCAACTCATATTGTTGCATTCGTCGTAAATATATTACATGTGGTGTTCACGGCGTGATATTTCGATTTTACATACTAAACAAATAAAAATCCTCTATGTAAAGCTCGAATTTGTTATTCCTTTCATAATCTGTTTACATAATGCATGTAATTGACAAATAGGGTATTGTATGATTTTTATAACTTGTCAATTGCATACTGATTATACAGTCAATGCTTACAATATATATTAATCTTCGATATATTTTCCGTAAGTTCCGTAAGAGTAATTTAATTTAATTTAATTTGTGTCACTGAGCGTTATAACGCAACAGGGCAAACTACGGTTGTATAATTTCTATACGTGTTTAAGATAAAAACGGCGTAGGTTCATGTTTTTTGGTTATTCATGTTTTTTCAACATTATTGTGGCTACAATTTTTTATTGGTACTCTTTTTGTTTAAATATGTCTTGCACTTATTTTGGTAAAAGCCATACCTTTTTAAGCAACATTTTTTTAAGAATGGATATTTAACATTCATTCGGGTTAAAATCAATAAATGTCATTTCAATGCCGTAAAATAATACAAATCGAGACAAAACAGTGCTTTGAGGTTGCTTCATACCCATATGGACACTTTCGCAAGCAATCAGCCATTCTATTAAAAAAAATATTCTTCAAACCTAAAAAAAAGGGTATGCCTTAAGCAATGGGAAAATTAGGATCAAACCACATACTTCTCATATATTACGAAGCCACTTAACCGACTTTGCTGTTGTCAATGTAGTGACGATCTATACATTAAGCTAGTGTGACTTTTCAAAACGGATTGTATTTACTCAATATTAATGATCGTAAACTATACGAACAGAACCGAAGTGGAATCGAACAATACTGTTTTCATAAAACACAGGCCTGATTTCAAGAAAATATGAATGGTAGAGGCATTAAAAAATATAGTAAAAGTGATATCTTGAGTATTTGAACCTAATATGGGTATGCTGAAGACGATGAGGGTGGATACTAAGAAAATAAAACTGACATTGACCTTCATAAGGTCAATTCAAAATGGCCGCTTAAAAATTCTAAAGTATGTCATTAAAACTATGATACAATATGATGCAATTAATTATTCTTGTCAAAATCAAATGATTATTCAATATGATCAGATTTTAATGAGATTGGTCACCAAATATAACTATTATAAGCCTAATGGCTCGATTAATAATTATATATAGTACTAAGATTGAAACAAATCACTTTTTATGTTTTGTTTTCTTGACTTATATTTAACAATAAACTTAGTTTCGAAATCCTTCTTTATAGATATAACCACAGAATAAATATATTTCGTAATAACAAATTAATATTTCGTTATTATAAAATAATATTTCGTAATAACGAATTTATATATTTCGTAATCACGAAATAATATTTCGTATTAACGAATCAATATTTCGTTATTAAGATTTTATATTTCGTTAAAACGAAATAAGGCAGCCTTTCAACAATTCCAAGTTTCCAATTTCTTAGCCACTTTTAAATGTTTAGTTATTGTTTACACATCTGTCAACACTTATCTATTGTCTGTTACAACCCTAAAATAAGTTGTTTTTTTTTTCTTTTAAAATGGCGTATGACTAACAAATCCAAATATTATCCCTCTGAATCCCGTGAAATACACAACTTTTTAAAATGGCTGCCGCTTACATTTAACTAAGCCAGGTCTGATATAGATTCGCTGTAAGTAACAGAAATATGGATGGATGGTTGGACTTTTTCTCCTACTAAAATTGTTTGTTTTTATTATTAAAATAAGTGATCATTCATATTTTTTAATAAAATGAATAATATCATCGCAATTTAACGTTGATTGTCTAACTTATTTTCAGCCAAAGACTTCTTGTATTTTATGAGTAATTCGACTAGTACATGTACATAATAGAGGCTACCAGTGGGCAAAACAGATTTTAATATAAAAATTAATATCAAGGAAATTTCGTTTTAACTTATTTTTAAGCATAAAATAAAAAGAAAATGTGTTTGTTTGTTGTGTCAGGTGTAATTTTATTTCGTCGAGTGAACTTTAAAAACAGTATTCTCACTCGTGGCTACGCCACTCGTGGGAATACTGTTTTTAAAGCCCACTAGATGAAATAAAATTTCATATCACACACAAACAAACAAATATCCTCTATATACATGTACTCTATATTAATTCTAGTAAACTTTACTTACGAAATCGAAGTGGAATCTAATATTTCAATGAGTGTTGTAATATATTCATAACTGACAGGTCAATAAAACAAGACTATACAAATTAAGCAATTAGCTATAGGCTGTGTATACAAACAAATAAAATATACTAGATGTTCCAACATGCATAGGGACTAAGTTTGCGCAAAACCCCCACAAAATCTGTTTTTAACATTATAAAATTTATCTATAAAATAAAAGATACCACCTTTGTTAAGTCTTTTCTCCTGAAATTATTAACTAAAGATATAATAAGGACATAACTGCACGTATTTAAAAAAATGAATTAAGGCAGTGCAAAATTTTAAGAATATAGGGTTGTAATATGTTTATCCTACTTAAAACATTATCAGGATCAAAAACTCCTTTTGTAACCCAAATATCTACGACACTATGGCTCTATCTCTATCTACGACAGTTGTTTTCTGTCTATTTTCTGTACCTCAGGTTTATATATAAAAATGTTAATTAAGTATTGAGCAAACTAGGTCAAACATATCCAACTTACAAATTTACAAATCTTAATTTTTTAAATGGTTAGAACAACATTTCTGTCCCATTCTTATATAAAATGTGTCACTTGCTGAAATGTTGAAATTAATAAAGAGCCGTGTTTCAGCACATTGTGAACATTACACATGTATGGTGCTTGTAAGTTATTGTGTGTTGTTATGTTTGTATTTGTTTTTTTCTGCCGAAAATAATATCTACATAATTCATTTTTTACATTCAATTCTAACTGCATTCAGGTATACGATGGGTAATCGATAATATTAAAAAGTCATCCTAAACGTAGAAGTGTATACTTTATCAAATTCTTAAAACAGCGTACAAATGTTTACTATCTTGTTTAAAAATAAGTGACTATTTAATTTGAAATTTAAAGTTAATGTTGAAAATAAAAACAACAAGAACAACACTATATTTTCATCGAGTCATGAAATGTCTGAAACCTGGAGATTGTTACGTGTGCTTGCTATACCATGGCAGCTCTCGAACATTTTGGAATTCAGTCACGGTTTTGAGAAAATTCTACAAGAAGATTATGGCATCATTCGATATACATTAGAATTCCGAGTACCCTCCAAAAAAAATCCAGGATATCTTACAGTAACAGCAAAGTTATCTATAAAAATATTACTTGTAATAAATCAAGTAATATTTTCTTTGGCCGTATAGAAAAGTCACGTGGGTTGGCTACATAGTAGAGGTGTTAAAATATAATTGTAATACACCCTATGTTAGCCATTACAAGTAGTATTTAATGTATAAAGGACTTTCAAAAATGGTTATTATTCAGAGCGGGCGCAATGGTGTAGTGGTAACACTGTCTGCCTTCAAATCAAGAGGTCGTGAGTTCGATCCCCCGCTACTCCACTGAAAGAATTATTGACTTCAAGACTGACAAAATCAGGACATAAACACAGAATGATGGCAACGAAAGATACTGGACAAGACATTTACCGAACAGGAAACAAGTACCGAAAGTACAAGACCGAAGACGACGACCGATAACAGAAGGAAGAATGGAGACAAGAACTGACAAAAAGCGACCAGAGACGGGGACCGAATACAGAAGAACAGAGACAGGGACCGATAACAGAAGACATGGCAACATGCGGACAGAGATGGCACCGATAACAGGAACATGGAGACGAAGAACAAGAAAACGGAGACCAGGACAGATTTGAGAACAATAGTGACGAGAATCGATAACAGAAAAACATGACAACAAAAAAACTGAGACTAGGACCGAATACAGATGAACAGAGACGGGGCCAATAACAGTTTAACTGACAACAAGCGAACAGAGACAGGGGCCAATAACAGTAACACTGACAACAAGCGAGCAAAGACAGGGACCGATAACAGAAGAAGAACTGATAATAAGCGAACAGAAACGTCATCCAATAAAAGAAGAACAGAGACAGGGTCCGATAATAGAAGAATCGAACAGTTACGTCGGACGATAAAAGAAAAACAGTATCAGGGACTGATAATAGAAGAACTCACAACATGCTAACAAAGATGAGGATTGACCAATTGATAACAGAAAAATAGAGATGAGGACCGATAATAAAATAACATGACGAGGACTGATTCCAGAAGATTGAAGACGAAGATCGATAACAGAGACAGAAGAACAAGAAAAAGGAGACCAGAAGTGATTTAAAGTAGAATAGAGACTTGACAGAATAACGCAGAAGAACGAAGACGAGAACCGATAACAAAGACGACGACCGATAACAGAAAAACAGAGACGAAAGAACAGAACATCTGACAACAAAGGACCTGAGACCATGACCGATAACAAAAGAACGAAGATAACGACAAATAACAGAAAAACTGATAACAAGAGATCTGGGGCGAATACCGATAACAGAAGAATGAAGACGACAACCGATAACAGACAAACGAACACCAAAACCTAACATAACTCAGAGAAAAAAGGTGCCTTTAATTAATGTATATTTTGCATGCACACATACGCACGCTGTTCAAAATATAAGTAGGAATCTGAGTAGCCACTCTATATATGCCTGCATAGAGTGCCAGATAAAATACATGAAAGCTCTATATCTAGCAAATATTGCAGGGAAGTGTGAAGTGTTCGCTGCGTAAACCCTTAAAATAGGTCTCTTATGTTTAAATGCCTTAAGATTTTCAGTACTATCTTTAATATAACTTCTATATTACTATTATATTGACCTTTAGAAAAATGTCCGCCATCTTGGATTATTCGGCCATAATGGATTGTTTTGTTGCTTTTTTTAAATTCTGTTTTGGTGTGTTATTTGTTTTAACCTAAACATGCTCTGTGACAACAGGCTTTTCCTTTCCTTAAATGTTTAATTTGATATATCATCCATTTATGATAAAGAAATTTGGCGGCATTTTAGTGGTCATTTCAAATGGCCATTTCACTGGTCAAGATCAAGATCCACCTTTATCGGATTCAGCATACCTTAAATAGGTAAAATACACTAAGATACCACTTGTACTACAAAATGCCTCTAGCATCTTATAGGGAGCCAAATTCTCAAAATCAGCCTTGTCTATAATTCAATCCAATAAGTCAAAAAAAATCATATTAGAGTCTTATAATTCATATATAAAAGTATACTAGCCATCGCCTTAATCTTGAACTACCTAAACAAAAGCTCATTTATACGTAACTTTGCTTAACCGTTTTAAGTTTAACTTTAAATTATTCAAAGCGTAATAGAGTAGTGGTAGAGTATTGCTTCGTGAGTTAAAAGACCCTGGTTCGAATCCTGCAAAGGTTTTTTTTTTCTTTTTTAAATATTTGTCTGTTTTTAGATATTTTTCATCGAACTTGATTTTAGATCCTCGTGAATTTCTTTCACATAATACTATATGAGAACATTTGGTTTTACACAAATTCGCTTTCAACAGGTTAAGTTAAAGGGACTCCACTGGGGTTTTTTGACATGACGGGACTGGAAATATTTTTTTGAGATTATTGCTCCATTTGATGTAGACCTATACTAATAACTTATGTGCAAAATTTCCGATCATTAGCTCAGTCCGTTTTTCTAGAATAATTACTATAATAGTGAAAAGTGACCCAAAATTGAAAAGCGTTTAAACGCTTTTCCCTCAAATTGGACTGAGAATAGCTCAAACATATGATTTTTCAATGTATTTCTTGTGTAATTTCTAGTTATATCTTATTAATATTTCTGTTTAAAGTGCTCATGTTTTATAATCTATGTGAAAATTAAAATGTTACGTTTTAAGCTTTAAATTATAAACCTCAGTGAAGTTCCTTTAAAGACAACGTAGTCGTGATTAGGGTGATTATTGAGCAATGGAAGAAATTTGAATATACAAATGCGCCAAAACTGTTAACTTTTGCTTAACCATTATAAGTTTAACTTTTATTTGTGCAAACTATTAAATAAATCATTATTTCGTAATGGTTCGACCGATTAATGTTCACGTTTTTGTGTCCGAATTATATATTTTAAGGGGATCACTCACACAATTGTCAGCCATCTTTGAACGTATAGGCCTGTCGAGAAGTATATATACGGTCTACAGGACAACCAAACTGGCATTGGCACAAACACGAAGGGGGGGGACTGTCAGTTACTTCTTTACACCTTAAAGCAGGACCTTGGAAACTAACTCTTAGGTATTTTGCATTTGATTTTTCTACTCAACTGATACATATCACAGGAGCTCCCCATTCTATAAATAATTTTGAAATATATTAAGCAAATGATTAAGAAATAAAGGCAAATATACCCCTCTCTACAATAAATAAAAACAAGAAATACAATTTCTTTTGCACGTTTGGTACAAATTTTATCCAATTTCACGCGTGGAAATTCAATGTCAACAAATTGATTTCGCCATTTCGATACACAATAAAAAAAGTATACAAATTACATCCGCTGTTGTCAATGTTAACACAACGGTTGTCTGTGACTCTATGCCCTGACGTCATTGGCTTTACTGCGCCGGGCTGAATTTCAATTATTTATTTTTTTCATATTTAATATTTTCTATAACAATTACTGAAAGAATGTCAAGCTCCTGTGTAGCAAGCAAAAGCACGAGTTAAGCAATAAACAACTAGATCCTACTTTCTAAAGTGTATTTTAGCCGCCTCATGACAAAACCAACATAATGGGTTGCGACCAGCATGGATCCAGACCAGCCTGCGCATCTGCGCAGTCTGATCAGGATCCATAATGTGCGCTATCAGTGTCTCTACTTATTATAGGGTTTGTAAGCGAACAGCATGGATCCTGGTCGATGCTGGTCAGAAACCCATTATGTTGTTTTTGTCAAGACACAGCAAATTTATGTTTTAAAATTCAAATACTTTCTTTACTTTACCAGAAATTCAAACAATAAGATATATTTTAATTAATTTCATTCATGAATAAAGTAAGGGTGGAATCACGCAGTTGGTCTAGATGACGTCACATCCGTTCTACACTTGCAAACCGGACAGTTGTCGGCACCAAGAGTAACTCCAGCGTTACACGGGTAAACACAGCGTATCGGAGGGCACATCCCTGGAGTAGTACTCTAAAGAAAATATACAAAATTGCAAAAATACATAATAAAATTCTGAACAACAGTCGAATTTCAAACATTTTATCATTTGATGATGGTAAACTATAAGTTTATATTGAACTTAAGTCTTAAATTTGAATTCATTGTTTTTCCTCAGATACTGCCGAGTGTAAACAAGAAGAGCTGGACCATTAAAGATGTTAACGAGGTTTTTCTACTTAATTGAATTTTGATGGGTTAAGATATTAACAAGCAATTATAAGCAAAGCTAAGCAAAGCACTTCAGCAGAGCACCTTAATAATTTAACAATTAACAATTCGCATAAGAAATCTAAGATCGCCGAACAAGGCGTATTGTACAAGGACAACGTAAAACTAGCTAGATCTAAGACTTTCTTGATTTCGAGCATATAACTGAGAAACAACAAATGTTATAGTTTTAAAAGTTTTTAAAGATAGCTGCATTGCTTGAGATTAAGTAATTAATAAAAGGTATTCATTTTTAAATATTTATAGATTTTATGAAGAATACAAAAAAAATAGAAACCTGTGAAGTCTGAGTAGTAAAGGAATCGACTTTAGGGCGTTGTGTCGTAGGTGGTTTTGTCGTTACTGGGAAAGTCGTGGTTACTTGTGACGTAGGGTTTGACGTCACCGGAAATGC
Organism: Ruditapes philippinarum; assembly: GCF_026571515.1. Taxonomy (NCBI): domain Eukaryota; kingdom Metazoa; phylum Mollusca; class Bivalvia; order Venerida; family Veneridae; genus Ruditapes; species Ruditapes philippinarum. The sequence continues at coordinate 27,147 of NW_026864133.1, forward strand.
TGTTTCTGTTCGTTGAGTCGTTAACGCTTGAAAATATAAATGCTTTTTATGTTTAAAATGATATTTGCTGGTTATTAATCAACATTTCCTACTTTTCTTACGAAACTGATATTAAAAAGTCAACAGTTTTGTCAGTGATTAATTTTTTATTAGAATGAAAAATGGTTAAATGAATGGAACAATTTTTTTTAATCAAGTCACTTACTCTGGCACGTGCAACCAAGACAACCACGTGTATCAATAATTATGCAGTCATGCAGACAACTTTCATCAAATTTTGGACAGCTTTGCGTTGGAACTGCAGTTGACTGCAAAAAAGAAATTGTAGGTAAATTCTACAAAGTCATTATCAAGCATAGATCTATTACATAAAATTTAATACAGAGTTGGCCATAGATTTTGAACAAATGAGAGAGTTGAATAAGATTGATATAATTGGCCGACATGTTTTCATTGAATATATGAAACAAAGCTATATACGAACTAGACATGTTTGTCAGTCTTGATATAATTTATGAATTGTCTGCATAGATAGAAAGTATTCAATACTTTTAAGTAAGTCAAATTGCTAAAGATGTCCCACAGAAGACGTGACTTGTTCACATGAAAGAATATCTTGGGGAGGAAAAAACCGGAGTCTAATAAAGGCTGGTAGACTTTAGGAAGACAGAGTCCAGTTTACACCGGAATCACCTACCCCCAAAACACACCCCTCTCCCCGCCTGATGAGAAGAAGGCCGCATAGGCCTGCTATTCAGTTCTTTAAGCTAGATATAATGTTTGAAAACAGAAAGCAGTGCAAATGCAGTACAACCTGTGTCGTCTGGAATTGTGTTGTCAAGGGCACAGTTGTTGTTGTAATGGTAGATATAGGAGTTGTTGTTGTTGTCGTCGTTGTCGGCGTTATAGATGATGACGTTATTGCTTTAGGTGTTGTTGCTACAACATTTAACACAAGGCTTGAAGCAATATTTTAATATTACAAAAAAGACACACACACACAAAAAAACAAACAAAAAAACAACAACAAAAAACGACAAAAAGGTAATTTCAGAATCCATATTAAAAGAGTCAAAGATCGAGAATGAGAAGTGAGGTTCGATCGGGCAGTTTTGAAAACATTGAGTTTTTAAAACTCATCAAGTTATTACTTCTTGTGTTTCGATCCTTCAAACATTCCATTATAGAAGCATATCACTTCTTTGCAAGTTTTAAATCTTAGCCTTTTAGTAGCTACTCAATTTACTCTTGCGACCAGTTCAAACTAGTGCAGCATGATCAGACGATTTTCACTATTAGTTCAGGATGTATTTCCCTTAGAAATATAATGACCGGAATCGTTTCTGGCAAGTCTGTTTAAGGTATTTGAAGCGTGGTCAGTGGTTTTTATACTGCTGTATGTTTTACTAAGAAAATGCGGAACGTCGGTGGTTCGACTCAGGGCCCGTTCGTGCCTGAAATAATGCACGGAAAGGCACCAGAGGTCTTCCTCCACCAGTAAAGCTATTATTTCGCCATATGATCTATACTATGTCGATGTGACGTAAAAACCAATCAAACAAACAAACAAAAAACTAAGAAAGCTGCACGCCAAAATATTTTAAGAAAATCAATATTGAGAAAACGCAGTAAGGGCTGTTTTTGCATATGATTACCGCTTTTTGGTAATTTTCTTTGATTACCGGTGCTGATTGCAATATATAAATTGCTTTTTGTTGTTCATCTCACAGTATTTTACTTTTAAATACATTTCTAAAATTTTCATGAAATTAAACATGAATCTGGAGGAGTGCTGCTTTAAATCATAGAATTCAAACGTGACTACAATATACATGTATCTTTCATCTCAAGTAACCAGACACTATCGTAGATCTACGTGTTTGAAAACATCATAATCATATTGTTATATCTACATGTTGTACTCGATAAGAAATGAAAAAAAAAAGAAAAAAAAAAGAAATATCGCTTCGTGCCTACCTTGACATGTACATAAAACACATCCGTGACCGTCAAGCTTGAGGCAAGTTGGCTCACAAGACATGATATCTACTGCTGGGCAATTATTGGCATTTCCGTTCGTAACATGACTTCCGGTTCCTACTCCAGGTGCTGATGTACTTCCTGTCATGCGCAAAACGTATCATATTCTCAAAGTATTTCTAAGTATATGTGCTACTCTTTTAAGTCCAGTACTTTCCTTTAATGACTTATAAGCAATTATCGAATATGCTGAATAGATTTAGAAAGGGTATAAATTGGCATCAGAATTAGAATTGTATTTATTGGCATCAAAATCTGTATAGCTGTCCTTCACTTCCGTAAATATTCTCATTAATTATAAGTTGTTAATGTTTCTTTTGCAAGTCTTTAAGTCTATTTCTTAACTTTTAAATACTGCATACCTGTACAATAACATGTCAAACATCCCATTCCGTCTATATGTGTACAATCTGCGGAACATTTTGTGTCAAACCAAGGGCAATTATTTCCGTTTCCGGTAGAACCGGAAGTCATGCCATTTGTTTTATTTTGAGCTGCTTGATTCGAAAACAAGAAAAAGTTTATTATTATGTTGATTATAACAAAAGCTACAACATTAATTATTTCATGATGATTGTATGATGTAGTAAATCCATTTTACTTCAAGGGAAAGACGAGTGGTTATGTATATACAGCTATAGAACAGAAGTACGAGTGACTGTCTAGTTTTCCAATATAATATGATAATATCTATCTATCAATACGTTTTTATAAGCTTACTGTATATATTTATGCTGTACAAATTAAACATAAATATTGTTTAAACTAAAATGATAATAATACGAAAATTGACGGTGTTTGTCGACCTTTCACGAGGAATTTATGAAGGTATTAAGCAAGGTCAAATTGATGAAGCTTACAGCATGAACATGAAAGGCAGCCACGTGCGTCTAATTTTGTACACCCTGGTGGGCAATTAGTGTCGTATGCTGCACACGAGTTCGTATTTCCGGTTCCGGTATTTCCTTGCGTTCCTGTTCCAGAACCAGCCCCGTTTACTCCAGAAGAAACTGTTGTCATATATCCGCCATTATTTACGGAATTAGTTGAACCTTCTATTATGACATTACCTTGAGATGTTGATGGAACTGGTGACGACGTTGTCACTTGAAGGAAGATAATACATTTCAAACAATTTACATATTAAATGTTTTATACGACTATAATGAATATTTTCAACATCAATTAACATAGCGTGAAAGTTCACTTAACAACGATATGACTTTCATGTCTTTTTTGTAAGAATTATGAAAATGACGTATTTTATAAATACTACATCGAACGGATGTTCAAATTGAACTACCTCTTCGACTTGTACGATAACTCAGGAAAGAACTATGTGCTTTCCAGAAAATTGATACAATTAAAATAGATTTCTTTTTAAATTACCATCAACTTGACAGTCACAGGAAAGACAACCATTTGTGTCTAGACCAATACATGTTGGATTGCAATGTGCTGCATCAAAAGCTGCACACGTGATCGTCACGCTACTTCCGCTTCCGCCGGATGTTCCGTTCAAACTTCCAGTTCCGCTTGTACTGTTGTTTAAATTTACTGAAATTGATTTGAATGATAAGTTGCTCCATTTTTTACGTGTTCTGCTAATTGCAATATGTAAATGTATGATGGTTATTTTACTTGACTCATCCCGAAAGGAAGACAAAGTTATCAATGAAATCATAAACTTTGAGAAAATATTGCTTATTATTAAACTGAAAGCATTTAATATAAAAAAGGCAAAGCCTCAAAGCGAGCTCGATTTACTTTTTTGGTGAAATGGTAATATGAAATTAGGCAATGCCTATGAACGGGGAAGTCGTTAAAAATTCTTTTCATTCTTTCCGTTTTAAAGGTGTCATTCGGTATTACATGCACCGCTTCCGTTTTCACTCGGAACACTCGACGATTATCATTTATCCGAAAAGTTGAGATTTGTTCCGTTATCGGAATACCCCGCCTATTATCATTGAGTTACCATGTTAATGGCGGCGCCCGACTTGAACTGACACTGAAAATTTCATTGATAGGTATAGAATTCTATATATTTTTCATTGTTTTTTATTTGATTTTCTTTTAAATATTTACGTGTAGTCTATAGCCGGGCAGGTCAAAGCCCGGACCCGCTTCGCGGGCCCGGTCAAAAGTCTTCCCCGTATAAAATAATTCGAAAAGTTGCGACGTGACAATTCAGTGCTTCGGACGAATTTAAAACCACAACTTTGTAGAAGGTACTCGTGTCACCATAAAGCCCGCGGGCCAGCTCTTCTATTAAAATTTTAAAGTTTTTTATATAAGAATTAGCATTCACAAGTTACAATATTGAAACAATACATATAAAAGATGAAAATTATATGCACCAGGCATGTAGCGTAGTTGCATGTTTTTGTTATTTGATATATTTCTTAAATGTGCTCATTAGTGACAATGGTGAAACACCACATACATGGTTATGTTTAAACATATCGCTGGTAAACAAATGAATTAGTATCATTAATTTATATGGTGGTCAACGAAACCAAAAAATACATGTTTATACCGTTACATGTACACGTCAAACAACCATTTCTGTCAACAGCTGCACAACTTCCTGGGCATTTTGTGTCAAAGGGCGGACAACCGTTCATATTTCCACCAGACGTACCTGAGTTACCGCCGCTGTTAACTGAAGAATATATATAATGTCATAATATTCTCAATGAACATTACGAATTATCTTTTCATTGATGAAAAAATAATATAAATTTATGGATAACACTTTTGATAACGTGCATATCATTCATTAAACAAATGAAAAGCATTACAGATGGCATATTTTCTTAATTTTCACAAAAAATTGATATATTGAATCAAAACTTTTTGAAGGAGAGGACTACCACGAGCAACTGGCCCAATTCCTTTTTGCTTTAATGAGTATATTATATGTATACATCTTGAATAAACTAGTTATGCTTAAGTTGAAGCTAATTCTTTTTCACCAAAATAATCAGCGACAGCCTTCACATCCGGGTAGTATGACCAGTTTCTATACTATTGATAGTTAAATTTTTGTATCTTGATTATGAAAACCCTTAAACTTTAAATGAACTGTTCCAAATTCAAACCTGGGCAAAATCCATTGCAAAAAACCTAGAGTTCAAGGGTTAAATGTTCATAAAAGCAGAGAGTACAAGAGCAAGTTATTGTTATTTCTAAAATATAAGAAAAACTGCTTATATTACCTGTGCAAGTGCAGACTAAGCACCCGTGTAAGTCAAAACTGGAACAACTAGAGCTGCATGATGGGTCAAACGGTGCACAATTCACCCCGGCTCCTTAAAATAAAAATAAGCACAACATTAAACGCCGAATAATAAATTAACGTCAAGGTTAGGCAGACAAAAAAAATATAATATGAAATTAGGCATAGCCTATAAACGGGGAAGTCGTTAAAAATTCCTTTCATTTTTCCGTTTTAAAGGCGTCATTCGGTATTTCATGCACCACTTCCGTTTCCACTCGGAATACTCGACGTTTATTATTTATCCGAAAAGTTGAGATTTGTTCCGTTATCGGAATACACCGTCTTTTATCATTGAGTTAAGTTGTAAATGGCGGCGCCTAACTAGAACTGACACTGAAAATTTAATTGATAGGTATAGAATTCTATACATATTTCAAATTGTTTTTTATTTGATTTTCTTTTAAATATACACATGTAGTCTATAGCCGGGCAAGCCAAAGCCCGGGCCCGCTTCGCAGACCCGGCCTTTGACTTCCCCGTATTACTTGTAGGAATTTATCGCCACATAATTTAATTTCACATTCAGAACTCGCCAACGGTTGATCATGCAGAAGGGCCGTTTTTAAGTCAAGTCTTCAATTTTTGTTTTTGTTATTGTTGTTGTTGTTTGATTTATTGACATGTAATAAAAATTGTTGGGATCTCGGATCTCGGACGGCTTGAACTCACGATCCCTTGGTATAGAGGCAGGTACATACCACACAATACTACGTCTCAGAAAGACTACAAAAGCAAGGCGTTCGTAGAAAAAAGTGAGTGTTAATAAAAAAAAATAAAAGTTTAGTTGTTCGATGGGTCGACTTGCAATAAAGAATACAACATTTTTACTCTACTTTTTCGTCAAATGGCATTGCAAGACTTTAAAGACTTCAGCTTCAGTCCGTTACATGTTTGTTTTGGGTTTTACGTCACACCAACACAGTATAGGTCATATGGTCACGTTCTAGTTGTACTGGTGAATGAGTACCACAGGTCCCAATCCGTGCATTATTGAAAGCACGAACGGGCACCTGCGTAGAACCACCGATGTTCCATAAGAGCTAGCTTGATAGCTTCTTTACATGAAAGAATCTAAAGTCACTGTCGGGATTTCAACCCACAGCGATGAGGGGCAAGTGGGTTAAATGTTTGTGGGCTGACCGCTGATCGTTCACTAAAATGCTATAATGGCCTTAGTGTACTGGTTCCAAATTATTTTATCATTTAGTCAATTAAACGCTGCGTCTTCTTCTTAGCACTCACCATTTCCGCTCGGTCCACCGGAAGTTGGGTTCGATGTTGAAGTCACAGGTTTCGTCGTACTAGCTACTAAACTTGTCCCATTGTGTTGCCTCTTGTAATTTTCTTCAATGCATATCAAGAAATATTTTAAAACAACAAAGCCTAAAGTTTATATAAACGTAATGTTATAATTTCATGAAAAGATAACTCTTTAAGTAATACTTCATACGAGTAATTGTGTTACTTCCCTTTACTTGTAACATCTAAAAATCAAAGTTGTAGTTATTACATAGATACATGTATATATACAGGTTGAAAACTCTTTTACCCTTTTCTCATTTTTTAAGTCATATTATAAATTTGAATAAATAAATGAATAAAATGTCATATGATCACTCTAAAATATCTATTCAATCTGATCGTAAGCATGTTTTTCATACAATAAACATATCATACCATAAATTTACATGGCATTAAAAAGTGCATTCATACAAGTACTTATTGCCATACAAACATATGATGACGATGAAAAGTAACAATTTGTAAAAAAAACAATGAAATTCAAACAATATTCATATGAAATACTTATTTCAAAAGATCTTTAAACTTTTGATCAGAAACGTTACACATCTGTAATAACTATAATTACCGAAAAAGTACTGGTTTGCTATTTGCATGAACCTTTTTGCATCTTTTGCTCTCTTTATAATTTGTATAATCATAGTAAATTGGTATTTTATATGGAAGTTGAAATACTACTTTGTTTGCAGTTTGCTACCTTCTCGGCAATTCAGTCTTACTTTCGCCACATGTAGGACATCTTCAATGCTCTAAAACCTATCGTAGCTGATTAACGCCATGTCGTATTTTCGCTTCTTCGCCTCGAAATGCGAAAACATGACGGCACGACAGTCACTTCGTGTTTCCGCTTTTTTCGGATTTTAGATGCAACACAGCGAAAATATCACAAAAGGATGGCGCAAATACTAAACGTAAAATCTGTCGTATATATTAATTTCATCTATCGTATTTTCCATTATAAAAGCATTATCAATCAAATGTTTGAAACTTCATCAGGGCTTAAAAAACATGTATTTCTGAAGCATTATGTGCCTCTAAATCAAAATCATACCATTACAATCTCCGTTACATACAATGCATCCTACATTATCTGTTGTTAAACACGCTATGTGACAGTTTGGCATCAATGGCGGACATTCCACGTGACTTCCTGTCAAAATGGGATTTCATGAAGCAAAAGTCGTAAAGTATGCCACATAAGTGAGAGTTGGTGCGTTGTGTAAATACTTCTTTAACTCTTGTAAGACATACATTTTAGTATTCACTTTAATATACAAAAATGTACAATCTATCTAAGCCGACACAAAATTTTCTAATACTGATGAAATATATTTATACACTTTGGTTTGTATAATATCTTAAACATAAAATTTAAGTTAATACTAACAAATTTGTATTTTGCTAAATCAATATTTTGTAGATTCAACCAAATATATAAACTACTAATTAGAATGCGTAAAAGAATAAAAAGGTTTTTTAGATACATTCATATTCTATAAATAGAACAATGAAATCTACCTCCAGACGCTGATGACGAAGAAGTAGTACCGGAAGTTGATGGTAGTTGATTTGTAGCTGTTGAAATTATAAAAATAATATTTCTTAAAATTTGACATAAATTTAAAATATATAATACACCATAAAATGATTGATAATACACCATAAAATGATGGAACAAAATTAATATGAAATCAGGCAAACCCTATGAACGGGGGAAGTCGGTTAAATAATCGTTCATTTTCCGTTTTGAAGGTGTCATTCGGTATTTCATGCACCTCTTCCGTTTTTACAAGAAATACTCGACGATTAATCAGAAAAGTTACGATTGTTCGTTATCGGAATACCCCGCCTTTTATCATTGAGTTACATTGAAAATGGCGGCGCTCGACTAGAACTGACACTGAAAATTTCATTGATAGGTATAGAATTCTATATGGGTTTTTTTAATTGTTTTTATTTGTTTTTCTTTTAAATATGCATGTCTGGTCTATAGCCGGGCAAGCCAAAGCCCGGGCCTGCTTCGCGGTCGCGGCCTTTGACTTCCCCGTATGAACTCCGAAAAATCCCTTAATTCCAGAATTCCTCAGTTAAGCCCTTATCTATAGTATAAATCCGAAACATCGAATCCCTCAAACCTCGAATTTCTAACTAAGTACCTATCTAAAAAAAAACTTTCGAAATCTCATAATGTATATCAGGTTCTCTCATTGATAATCACCTGAACACGTGCAAACTGGACATCCTTTATCGTCTGTTGTCGTGCATGCTGCTGCACAACTTGAAATGAATTTTGGGCAGCCGTTATTGTTACTCATTGACCCCTGGGAGGCTTGGTTATATCCGCTGATTGATGATGATGAAGATGATGACGATGATGATGATGTTGATGATGACGAACTTCCGTTGGTAGACGTACCTGAATATATTACCGTGTTACGTAAATTTATCAGATAAGATTAAGAGTTGTAAAATAGTTTGTAATATCAATAAAAGAAGGATAGTTCTAGTTTTTTGCCGGAACATATACAGTTACATATACAGTAGCTTGAGTACATGTATTTCAAAGAGGTCATGGACTTAAAACTTTCAGAGTTTACACTGTACACTTTCTTAACAATCTTATAAATACCTGCAACTTCTTAAACTCGCAGTGTTTCAAAATATATAGTACATCTAACAGACAATGAAATGTGTAGACAGCAAAGAGCAAACGAATCCGAAAGTTGCTTACCGGAACCGGAAGTTGCGCAAGTGCAAAGAGGACATCCAAGAGAGGTAAGTTCAACACAGTCCGTTCTGCAGTTTGTTGGAAACGCCGGGCACCCGTTGTTGTTTGAAGATGCTTGAGATGATGATTGCTTTCCAGATGTACCAGGGAACGTTGTGTTATTTGATGTACTTGATGACCCCGTACCCGAACCTAAAATTCACACACACAAAAATGCAGATTATGTAGGCTCTCTTACCTTAAGTCTTTGAGCATTACTTTTATAGTAACTAGCAACGTGTATCAACTTCTTACCTGAGGTACAAGAACACAGAGGACATCCGAAACTATTCAGAGATACACAGTCAGACTGACAATTCACCGGAAATGGGGGACAACCGTTATTATTGCCTGCAGACGAACTGGTTGAATCTGAAATCAATACGGACTAATTAATATGAATGCACGGTATAATAATTATGTGTATTTTGGTTTGCTCTCTATGTATAACAATGTCAGTCTGTTAGAAAAATATTAGGAATTTCACCAAATGATCAACTTTATCTAGAAATTACCTATGCATCTACATAATTATAGTTAAAATACAATTTACTTTTAGTGCATGTGCATATTGGACATCCCTTTGTATCTAAAGATGTACATGATGCATGGCAGTTGTTTGGAAACGCAGGGCAGCCATTACTATTCTGTGATACCTGGGCGCTTGCACCAGACGTCCCACCACTTCCGGATCCGGCACTTCCGGTGTTAATTGAAAATGGCGAATTGACATCTGCAAATATGTCGTTTTATATGTTTTATCATTCAAACATGTATCTAAAATTATCGGTTTTTAGCGTTTATAAGTTTAATGAAAAGAAAGCTATTTTTAATGACATTTAATTTTTTTTTCATCTTCAATTAAAATTAAAACATACAATAAGTTAAAAAGTATTCATTGCATCCTAAAAGAATTCCAAAACATTTTTTGGATTATCGATAAAAAGCAAAACTCAAAAATATATCTAGATATATTCCAATGCAGAACGCTATCATGAAATGAAATAATAACAAGTAAAATCTACTTCCGGTATGCAACTTAGTGAAATGATACTTACTTGTCAAAGATAAAGAATTATTAACACCACCCATATTTGAACTTTGACCTGACTGGCTGCCTGTACCACTTGACGTTAGCCAAGCGCCCCCTGACAGTGTCATGGAGGACCCTTTAGATTGAAATACATGTATCCAAACATTAATTTGTTGATAAAGACAAATGCATACAAAGTTGTCACAGTAACAATATCACTTGCCTGCCATATGCAGAGAAAATGGAAATTAAGGAACAGTTTAAAATAATGGTTGAAGAAATAGAATATTTTATATTACACATAAGATGCGCATTTTAACTGGTATGCAATCTACCGAGAATATGTATCAATTTAAACACAAACATTTGCCTAAGACAATTCTCCTACATTTCGAAACTGTTGAGAAATATTTTCAAATATGTATGTCAAATTGAATACCTTCCTTTGTGCATGTACATATTATGCACCCATTTTTTCCAATAGATAAACAATCAAAGTTGCAATTGGCAACGAGTTTTGGACATCCCGCCATATTGTGACTAGCGGAAGCAGAAGAGCCACTATCGCCATTTTGACCTATATTTGTGGCTCCAGGAAACGGCGCTTTAAGAATTCCACTGCTGTTAGTGTTACTTGCTGCCTCACTTTTATTTATTCCTGAATCATGCAATAAAGCTTTCAAGTTATTATTTAAAACATATATTTTATCAAATGTTTTGGAAAAAAAATATTTTGACATAGTTTAAACACATATTGTAATTGTCCATTATACAATGTTGCACAGTAAATTCAATCTAAGCTCGACATTAGCTTCATAGAGTAAAAGAGAAAAGAGTTTTACAATTAACTTGTAATTAGTAAGTGCAATCAGTCTGTGACCTGCCGTACAATGTTACAAACAAAATACCTAAGCTCTATAAGCTTTTCAGAGTTATAAAGAAGAAGATTTTTACAATTAGTAAGTAATTAGTTATATAATTGCAATCAATCAGCGACCCGTCGTATGTACACAACTTAACACAAGTTAAGTTTTTCAGATAAAGAAATAACATGCCTCGTATAAGAAACTGAACGAATTATATATATATATATATATATATATATATATATATATATATATATATATATATATATATATATATATTTATACGTCGACAACATTAGGGAGAAGTAGTTTAAAACTACCCATTATGGCGAAGAATTTATCTCCATAAATAGTATAAATTCAGAAGTTATTTTTGTTTCAGACGTTAGTTTATGATCTAAATAGAGAAACGTCTTAATCTTTTTAGATATTGACCACTGCATTGTAAGAAAACTTAA
>NW_026864134.1:0-30708 GCF_026571515.1 Ruditapes philippinarum
GAAGGAGGAAAATTGATGGAAAGATGTGTTCATAAGTATCTGTGTTTAATCATCTTGTCACTAATAATTTGCTTACTCCTCACCAATCAGGTTTTATAAGAGGTGACTCAACAGTTAATCAATTAGTTTATCTATACAATGATATTTGTCAAGCTCTCGATCAGGGTAAAGAGGTTAGGGCTGTATTTTATGACATCTCCAAGGCCTTTGATCGAGTATGGCATCAAGGTCTTCTCTACAAACTATCTTCATTGGGTTTAAATGGATCGCTTCTCCAATGGTTCTCCTCCTATTTGTCTTGCAGGCGACAAAGAGTCCAGTACAGAAATGTATCCTCAGCATGGGTTTCTATCTCCGCAGGTGTCCCTCAAGGTTCAATTCTTGGTCCCCTTTTGTTTCTTGTTTACATCAATGATATCGTAAATGACATATCTTCTAACATAAAACTTTTTGCGGATGACACGAGTTTGTATATAGTCGTAGATAACCCACTTACTGCAGCAACCAGTCTTAACTCAGACTTAGATCGGATACATTCTTGGGCCAATACTTGGCTTGTTTCTTTTAATCCAGAAAAAACAAAAACAATTACCTTTTCAAGGAAATTATCTAAACCGTCTCATCCTGCACTTAGTTATAACTCTATTCCAATATCTAAGGTCACATCACATAAACATCTTGTTGTTACTTTATCTCATGATGCCCGTTGGAAAACACATATTCATCTATTACTTGATAAGGCCTGGAAAAGAATCGGACTACTCATAAGTTTTAAATTTCTTTTATCAAGAATAAGTTTAGAACGCATGTATTATTCATTCGTCCGCCCACTTCTTGAATATGCTGATGTAGTCTGGGATAACTTAACTGACGAACTAAATAAGGAAATAGAATCCGTTCAAAATGAAGCAGCTAGAATAGTCACAGGCGCTACCAAACTGTGTAATATTAACAAACTCTTCAGTGAACTTGGGTGGGAATCATTAGAAAATAGAAGAAATAAACACAAATAAATCTTATTGTATAAAATGAAAAACCATATATCACCTTCTTATCTTTCAAATCTTCTACCTCCCACCCAACAAAGTACATATAACCTTAGACATATTGACGATTTAACTCCAGTTCCAACCAGAACACTTTTATACTCAAAATCATTTCTACCTTCTACTATTCGCACCTTGAAAACTCTTCGATCTAGTCCAACTTTAAACATATTCAAGTCCAAAATAACCCCGAATATCAAAAGACCACCGTCTTACTAAAGGCACACGTAAAGATCAAATCCTTCACACAAGATTAAGATTAGGATGTAGTTCATTGAATGAGGATCTGTTCAAAAGGTCTATTTTGGAAAGTCCAACATGCACATGTGGAATGAGAGAAACTGTATCTCACTTCTTATTGCAATGTACCAAATACTGAAATATACGCGGAAGATTTCTCACTAATTTAAATTGTCCGGCTACAGTAAATAATCTTCTTTACGGCAACGAACATCTCTCTTCTGATGAAAACAAAACCCTCTTTCAGAATGTCCAAAAATTTATTACACAATCGAAGCGCTTTTTGTAAGAATTACTATCAGTGTGAATAAACTTGGTCTTTCCGTACGCTCATATTTCCCTACATGTTAATCATAATTATTAATCTCCGATATATATATTCAATCATACCTTTCCTAACATTCTTCCTTTCTTTAAGCATTTCACCATAATTTACTTTAGATTTTCTATAGTGATAATTCAACAATCTATTATTCTCTTATAGATAGTTTCCACAATCCCTAGCAGGTGCGCGTTTTCGTAAACAGCCGCCATCTTGGTAGGATAGGAAAAACAATCTCAGAATCAGTTATAATAAGTACAAAATATGCTAAAAAATGGCTTCTACAAAAGCACTTGACGTTTACAAAGAAACTCTTGATGATTTACATCGCAAAAGATACGAAGAAAAAACTAATGTGATCGGTATTGTGTAAATAATGAGGAAATGTCTAGCGATGTTGATTCACTCCCAGCGGTTTCGTACTTTGACATTGTTAATTATTTTATCAACTCTAAAAGTGCTTACACAATGGACGAGTTAAATGCTGTTAAATCTATGGACTCATTTAACCACTGTTACAATGGCTGGGTGAAAGATGTACGCACTTTGACGAAAAATGAAAGGATTCTGGTGAAAGGCAGGGTAGGTCATATAATTTTGTGAGTTTTAAGTGGAAGAAAACAGCACAATATATATTAAGAAATATCTTCTTTTTGGAATAAACACAGTTGTAAATTGGTCATTAAAATAGGATTTATTACCAAAATGAAAAGATATCAAATACACATTATTATTTTACCCTACCAAGTAGAAATCCTGGCCTGGGAATATACCAATTTTTTGTATACTTATATAATTTTTTTTTAGTGCTGGGACATGGTTAAAAGGGACTGGCAATCTTTGCGATTATAATTGACATGATTGTTATGAGATTCATTGACATAAATTCAAAATGAATTTAATTTAAACTCAATTAGGTGTCAATCACTGATGATATTTTATGAATATGATTATTATCTTTGAGCTGAAAATTATCAATGTGTTCATTATTTGCAGGTACGACATTCGCAAAGGATGAATGACACACCATTGACATCATGGGCAATTGTTAGGATAGATGGTTTTGTCGAATCTGCTCACTGTAACTGTATGGCGGGATTGGGTGAAGTGTGCAGTCACATAGGTGCCTTACTCTTCTGGGTAGAAGCAACACACAGAGCAAATGCCAACTTGACTGTAACACAGAAGAAAGCATACTGGCCTGTGCCGTCTTATGTCGACAAGGTTCAGTATATAGAAGTGAAAGACATTGACTTTTCCTCAGCCGAAAAGAAGGTAAAGGACTTGAATCATTTGTTGTGTAGTGGTGAGAAGACACCCAAACAAGCAGTACAACTCCCAAAAGTAGAGGAGCCAACTTTGGAAGAGGAGCAACGTTTTTCACATGTTTTATCATTGTGCAAATCTAAGCCAGCAGTCTTGGCAGTTAAAGAGAACTTTCAGGAAAACTATATCCCTGATATTCTTAGAAAGGATAAGTTACCGATATCACTTGGGACACTTCGTGATGAAAAGTTTATGAATATGGAAAGAGAAGAACTAATCAGTGAATGTGCTCAACTTGAACAGATATTGACTGTTACTTGCGAACAGGCCACGAATGCTGAAATTATAACCAAGCAACAGTTTAAATGTAAGGAGTGGCATGCCTTCAGACATGGACGTATTACAGCATCAAATGTAAAACTTGTGTGTTCAGGTTCGGAAGACAAACCAGCTGTATCAACTGTAAAGGCTATTTGTGGGACAGGAAGTCGATTTACAAACAAAGCCATAGAATGGGGAATAGCCCATGAGCGCGAGGCACTTTTGAGGTATAGAAGAGAAGTAAGTCCACTTCATGATGATTTAAAGGTGGACAACTCTGGCCTATTTATTAGTCCTGCCCATCCACACCTAGGAGCTAGCCCGGATGGCATTGTTTCTTGTTCATGTTGTGGTGATGGACTTATTGAAATTAAGTGTCCATATTCAGTAAAGGACGGTAATGTGAAAGATTTGGAATACTTGGACACAAACATGGCATTGAAACACCAGCACAAGTATATGTACCAAGTTCAGACACAACTCCTAGTGACCTACAGATTATACTGTGACTTTGTCATTTGGACTAAGGATGAGTGTTTAATTCAAAGAATTGAGCCATTGCCTGTTATTCAGGAAAAAATAGTGAAAAAAACCACATCATACTTTAAAAATGTTATACAGCTAGAACTTACAGGAAGCTTGATCTCTAGAGAGAGAACCCTTATGCCAAACAATTCAAGTAAAACAGTAACAGAAACTAGTTCTTCACAGGCAAGTGAAATTATATGTGTCTGCCAGAAGCCATATAAAGATGGGGAGGATGTTATTGGGTGTGACAACCAGAACTGTCCCTATGTGTGGCTACATTTTAAATGTATTAACTTGACCAAAGTACCACGGGGGAAGTTTTACTGTAATGAATGTAGAAATAAACGACCAGCTAAAAAATCAAAACACTGTTAAGTATTTCAATGACTGTACATGAAATCAAAGATGACTGTCCCGAACCTTCAAGCTACCTAAATCCAGTATAACTAAATACAGACATCATGTACTTTTAAACCGTCAGCTGTAAACATGTGATTTTCTGTATATATATAGTTTATATAGAGATGTGTAATTTAATTTATTCCATTAATAATGCTAGATAGTGCAGTATCATAATTTTGATGTGCTTTTGATATGAACATGCTAGACAGTATAGATTTATATGTGACCTTTATGACATGAATATGCTAGACATTGTATTACAAAGTTGATGTGTATAACAAAACAGTGCCAATTCATATGTGCTTATGATATGATATGAATACATGTATGCTAGACATTGTATTACAAAGTTGATGTGTATAATAAGAGAGTACCAAATCATATGTGCTTATGATATGAATATGCTAGACAGTGTATTACAAAGTTGATGTATATAATATAAGACAGTGCCAATTCATATGTGATGTTTATAAATATGTGTGCTTTGTCTATGTAAATATGTTAATGCATTTCATTCACAACTTCATTTGTTGCTAATTTAAGATAACTTCACTGGTATTCCTTTGTGTATACAATAATGAGTAATGATTCAAGTTAATTAAGTTATTATTAAAATATTTTGCAATTCAATTTTATTTGTCTTTCCTTTCCGCTATTTTATTGTATTGCACTTTTTTTAATTCAATTAACGCTGACACTGAAATGGTCATATGACAAGTATCAAGCTTTACTTAAAGTCGCTTGTGGGAGTGAAGGGCAAGTGATATATTCCATATATACATATTCCTCTTATACGCTAGTGGTAACTTTTTAAAACAAAACACCATGTGTCAATAAAAGTGATAAAACTATTATGAACATTTATTTTTATTAAGAATCTTTCATTCAGTATCTGAAAAATTTACATGAAATAAACTTTTATCATGTATATGTATAAAATAGATATGAAAGTTACAACATTTTGTTATGAAACTCACAACATTTCTCTATTGATCATGCCAATAAATTTAAAGAAAGTGGATAAATATTCATTGACACAGTAATATAACAGGACCAATATAGAGTTATTATTGCCCATAATCTGACACTGTTAATTAAGGGGTACCACTGAGTCACTCATGTTAGTAAGTGCACAAGCACTGTGGCTATCTTGTCAACAACCGGAAGGCCTTCCTCGCATATTAAAAAATCAACAGGGAGTCTATCTTGCAAGATAGTATATTTGTTTCTCACAAGTCCTATAACTCTTTCTACATGAATTCGCACATGTGCTATCTTTCTAGTTGTTTCAACATCAATTGCTGAAAGTTGTGCCTTTCCCTTGGTAAATGCTGGAATGTTAACTTGAGCACAACACATGCAACGCTATCAGCAATGTCAAATCCTCGGTCTGCTAAGACAAGATCTCCTGGTAGAAGTTCCCCAAGATGCCACAATTTTTCAGTTATGTATTTGTCAACTGGCTCTTCCACCCCATGCTTTTGAGAGGAAAGATATTTGAACCCTGGGGTGTAATCCCAATTAAAAATTTTACAGTGTTAGTGTGTTTTATATGAGGACCAAGTTTGAGCTCTGGCAAAGAAGGTTTTTTGGGGCGTTGAATAAATACCTTCAAAACAGTCGATTATAACTGCTGTTTTTTGTCCGAAAGAATTTACGAAATTCTAATGGCATCGTTTGTCGAAGTTCTTCTCTTTTAGGCCAATAAAGTAAATGTTTAAACCTAACAAACAGAATGTGAATCATGGTTGTAAAGGTCCGTGAAACAGTTGATGTGGAAGTGTTGAATTGATAGGCCAGATATTGCACTGGAAAGTTTAATTTCAGTCTCATCAATGTCATTATCAATCTTTCAAATTGGCTTAGTTCTGAATTTACTCTTTGTTTTGGAATGTAGTCTTGATCACATCCGTGTTTTTTGTGCCGAGTGGCGGCTGTAAAAAGTCTCCCCGTACATTTAATCAATGATGTTATATTTTCGGTCCTTGAAGATCGTTCAGCACGACATTATTGTTGTGCTTGTTGTATTTTTAGTTTCAACTTTTTGGCATTTTCTAGTTGGGTGGTTCCAATATTCCTACTTGAATAATGTTGAATCACCCTTAGGATATGTTGCCTGCTTTTTAAATTTGTCTTTTGACGTCTTATCTGTGATACGCATGCTTCATAACCTCAGATCTCCTTTCAAAATTCCATTTAATTTAGTTCCGCCCATTGTTTTCTCGTTTAGGGCACACGCATTTTTTTACTTGGGGACCATATGCCGCTTTTCATGGAATGGCACTAACGTGTCACATTGAAGGTTCCATGATAACCGCCATATGAACACATCTGCGGATGTTTCAAAATTCTAAATTTTACCAGTTCATGTTAAATGTTGAATTCTGCTTAAGCCGGTGCTAGGGGGCGTGGACGGTAACTTGCACTTTCCAGTAACGTCCATGAACAGGCTTGGTCAAACCGAGCCTGCAACATTTTCAATTTTGCCGTGTTGGGCTTTCTTTAGGGATTCTGTATTTATCTATTTTAACAAAGTCAAAAACAGTCATCAGCATGATAAAATTTGGTAACCCAGTGTAGTATTTAACTTTCTCATCATTGTTTTCAAAGGACGATTCATTGAGTTTGACCTGGCTGTAATTCTTGTTTCAAAGCATAGTTTTCATTTAGCATTTCTTTTTCTTCCTCCCGTCGCTGAAGTTCACTGTTAACTTTGACTTTTGTGTCACTTGTCCCAGTTCATCAACACTAGTGTCATCAAATCATTGTTTGGTTTCATCAAATGTTAGTTGGCATTTGGCTCTGGGGTCTTGGTTTCAAAAAACATCTGCAGGCAATGGTGTGGCAACAAACTCTGGCTCATTTGTGCTTGATAACTCTATCAGAGACCTGGCAACTTGGTGCTTTATACGATTCTTTTCCCTTTCTTGGACTCTTTTGTACCTGAAAAAATTATTCAATAAGGTCAAAAGATGTTTTTCATTTTTTTCCATTTAACATCTACATATGGGCCATGTCATGACAAAAGCAATATAATGGGTTTGCGACCAGCAAAGATCCAGACCAGCCTGCGCATTCGTGCAGTCTGATCAGGATCCATGTTGTTCGCTTACAAACACTTTAACAAGTAGAGAAACTGATAGCATACAGCATGGATCCTGATCGGACAGCATGGATGCGCAGGCTGGTCTGGATACCTGCTGGTCGCAAACCCATTATGTTGGTTTTGTCGTGACACAGCTCAAATATACTATATCCTATATCTATAGAAATTCTATTTGAAAGACCCTGGCTATATATGATACAGGTCTGTTATTACTTTATTCAGTGTTAAACTTTTAAAAATAAAAAAAAATACATCAATAGGACAACAATATAGAAGTAACTTGTCAACAAAAGTTAGTCATCAAGTTTTTTATAGTTTGAGCAAAATATTTATTTATATATCTTGAAACATATATAGAACACATACCTTTTCATGCCAGTTGAAGCTTGCTTAGCTTTCTTGCAGGATTTAGTGGGAGTCAAAAGGTCACTCAGTTGTAATGTTGGAGCCCAGTCTGGATTTGACTTATCATATAGATCAGCTGGTTTTCCTGCAATATCATACACAATATTATTAATTTAACTAGATCTAGAACTTATCAATAACTATTGTATATAAAGTACAATAAATTGTACAGCTTGACTTTTTTCCAGTTTTTTTTATTGCAACAAACAATATGTGTATTAAGATATCATTGGGTGTGTACTGTATTTAGTCTGACAGTAGCCGTAAGCTTTCGTGGAGGGGCTTTTCTCATTACCACAATAAAATTGGGTGACAATACATGGATGCCGTGGATGCAATTAATAACGTACCGCTTATAAAATGCGCTGAACATATCCTTGTCGAAGGAGTGGGATGAGCTTTCCTGTTGATATTCGCTAGCCAAACCCTCCGTCGCTCTGTACTTAATTCTTTTGTTTGCTGCCCCTCATGCTCTCTAATTTTAGGAATATAATGAAAGCTAAGTTTAACGGAATCTCCGGCTGTATTAAAACAACCTTGAACCCAACAGGAAACTACCATTGTCAAGTTAAAAATAGAATTTCTCGCTCTGATTACTCGGCAGGAAAGCCGCTTTGTTATCCTATCAAAATGGCGGATGGTAACCGGTCGCCCGGATGTGTGACGTCATGCGGGAACTATCTATTCTTTGTTGTACATTCAAAGAGCTTACATCTAACCGCAACATTTTTGTATCTTTATCTTGAAAATTACTTTAACTGGAGAGGAATTGATATAACTATTGTTTTACTTGTTTTCCAATCCAGTCTGAATTACATTGTTGTGCAATGTTTGTAAATGTCATCTATGTACAATTTATTGAATAAATAAAGTTTAAACTAAACTAAAAGACAAAACAAAAAATGAATTTCAATTCTGTGATATAATTATTTTTCTACATGAAATTGCTTATTGTTTTATAGTGATATGTATATAAGTGCTGTACATGATTTCAAAAGCTTTAAAAAGCTAGATGACCTTAACATTGTGAAAGACCGAGAATCTATTTATAGAAGTAATTTTAGTCTAAAGGAAACGGTCGTTTATGTCGCGCCATGACAATAAATAACAAACTGCAGAATTTTGCAGGAAATGAAATGCAAACATATTCAACAATAAATTGCACTCTTTACGAATTAATCAGGTCATTTTTCACGAATTGTTATATCATAGTATTTTTATTTTGAAAGTGTCTTTTCCGTAGGAATATTTCCGGTATATAGCTCCTATCTTTTTATGGCCCTGATTGCACTTTTGACATTTAATTTCGTGAATATTTAAATTGATCCTGATTTCTTGAAAAAAAAATTCTATTTCGTTAGGCAATCGGTTTTATGGTGGTTTGAGTGGACTGTTGACCTTCCGAATACTGAGACATTTTAACAACAGAAACTTTCGTCTGCAGTTTGAACCACAGACACTTGGGGTTTGGAGCTCAAAACGCCTTTAAAATCCAAATAAAATGCATATTTGTCAATCCCAGCACATGTACTGATCATATATATATAAAAAAACTTAATATAAGCCGTTTTGAAAAAAAAATCATATTTCAACATCTATAATAATACACACACTTGGGGTTTGGAGCTCAAAACGCCTTTAAAATCCAAATAAAATGCATATTTGTCAATCCCAGCACATGTACTGATCATATATATCAAAAAGGCTTAATATAAGCTGTTTTGAAAAAAATTCATATTTCAACATCTATAATAATACACAAGATAAAAATGTTCGCCGGAAAAATCCGCACCCCTACCGTCATAATCACCGTGTATTTTATTCCATTTCCAATATTTTCACATAATCATTTGGTCCATCGACACAGAATATATAATTCTTCACGATGATGGTCAATTTAAACTTCAACGGTAATATAAACAATGCAACAGCCGAAATAAACATCAAAATTATCGCCGTTTTTCTCCATTGACTAAATCTTTCGATACATTCAAACGTGGCCCCAACTTTGCCGTGTGCAAAATGCGCAGCGCTTTTAAGTTTGGGAACCAAATAATCGGATGGCTTCGTTCATAGCCGACTGTCATGTCACATTACATTTACAAGTCTTGTAAGTCTTGTTTGTATTCAAATGAATTACTTTCCTTACCAGGTAGGTATTATTGAGAGCATTTTTTTAAATTTAACATCTGGTCCCTCTCTCATCATGGATAGTGCATAAGATAAGTATAATTATGCAAAAAAATGATTTACAAAACTTCCGGAATAATGTACAATAGTACTTAATCTGAATAGATAATGACCTTTGTGTAGGAAACATTTTAAAATGTATCTGTAATGAGCGCATTTTCTTTGCGCGAAGTTTCTCAATTGTTGCATTGCAGCAACATTTGAACTTGTATTATATATACGAGTTCCTAACTTAAAATTATCGAAGTGACATCAAACATAACTATCGTAAACACGTTACACTATAGGCGCATCAATGTAAAATGTTCACTTCAAACAGCCTTTATCTTGGGTATGTGATAAAGAGAATATTGTATTCGTGTATGTTCATTATTGAAATTTATTGAATTAATTAAATAAATTAATATTATGCTTGCGAGAGGCTCGAACAATCATATTCCAATCAACTCGTTAAATAAATTTTACTAATTCAATGCCAATTTATGTCAACATCACTGATTCTCAAACGATAACAGTCTGGTTCCCAATACCAATACCAATAAAAGCAACTAAATTCTCTTTCATTAATTGTATACCGGCAAACTGATTAAAGCTGTGTGACGAAGTTTTCTCTTTTTATACACATTAACCCGAAAGTTATTGTGATCTGATTTAC
This sequence comes from Ruditapes philippinarum, assembly GCF_026571515.1. Taxonomy (NCBI): domain Eukaryota; kingdom Metazoa; phylum Mollusca; class Bivalvia; order Venerida; family Veneridae; genus Ruditapes; species Ruditapes philippinarum. Next base: position 10,482 of record NW_026864134.1, read on the forward strand.
CTCAAAGAAAAATAGTTGTGTAATTCCACAATAGCTGTTTGTAGCATACAGATGTCGTACATGTAAAAGGTAACAAAAACACAAACGCCTTTGGTTTGATGCACCATTAGACGGTAGTGCATATGCCGATGTCTGTTTCAAAGCGGCACGACTCTACGTCCCTCAAATGTATATCTTGTGTTTTGTTTCATGCTCATGTGGTGACACCTTTGTGTACCTTGTTTTTCCTACACATTTTTACTTATGTATGCCTATTGATTAATCGTCTTCTTAAATTTCCTTGTCGGTTTCTATGACTTCCTATTCTGATTTATATAGGTTAACAACCTAGTGATAGGGTATAAAGAAAAAAAATCCTGTATGATGCATAAACGCACATTTTACCGTTTACGGACGTTTTTTTTTGTCAATTAACTTTGTACCAGTTCTATTTTGTTTGATGTCCTACTGGGCACCTTAATTAATTTCCGGTGACCTTATATTGCTGGATCTTGCATGGGGAGGCATTCATTAAATGCCACCATTCCTTGTTGGTCTTATTTTTCATGTTACGTTAAATTTCGAAGTTTGATCGGCCGTCTTAGCATCTAGTTGTATATATACAACTAATACCAATAATTATCGCCGTTTCTGGACGGCGATATATACAATTAACAAGATTTGAACAGTCCTACCTGTACATTGCTTGTCTTTAGCCAATGAAAGCGAATTATTTAGTATCACATGATTAACAAGCAGTATCTTTAAAAAAAGATACTCGGCCGAAGTCAAACTTGTTAAATAGCATAGGATAAGCTACTACTAAGGCCATGCTAACCGCTATTCGTCCTCAATAGTTTTATTTCAGTTAATTTTATCCGCAATGTTTTCCCCCATTAATTGTCATCTTATATTTAAATAAAATTACTTACATTATTTGATCTTTATCAAAATAGACTTTGGTTTGAATAGGAATTTATAATAAAACAAAGATTAGTAGATACACTAATTCCACGGAGAATTTTGTAACTGTAAATTAGTCGAAAGTTCGTTTCAATCGTCTTATGCCCGGTTCGAGAAGAGAATATAATGACTAAAACAGGTTAGAAAAGAAACCCAATCGAACGCAAAAGTATCAAAAAGGCGATCTGTCATATTTTATTTCATATATTTATTGAAAAGCTGTTATAAACATCTAGAAAATATCATTAATTATATATATATTTATTCTGATTTATATCTTTTTCCTACACTTCTTGCCATCGCGCAATCGAACAGACCTCTACCTATAACGAAAACTCTTTTAAAGTATCAATCAAACAGGCTATTAGTGTTAAAATAAAATTCTGCCTATATTCATTTCTTTACGGTTAATTTAGCGGAGGTCAAGGGAAATCATACGGCCTTTGGCCAAAAACAAATGGACTTCAAAAAACTTCAACTAGTGATGTTTAAATGGACTCACCCAACCACCATGTTTTTCGGGTTACCTATTTGTACAAATGAAAAATATCATTATCAACGTACGAACTCAAGTACCAGTCTTTAGGTTTTTGCAGGATAAACACAGCAAATTGCAATATCTTTTGACGTATGTATGTCATTTCTGATTAGAGATGTAGTCTAAAAATAGTACATTTTGTTTTCTTTTGTTTTCTTTCCAAAACCCGCTCCTAAAGATGAAAAAAAAACAACTATGATTCTATGAGTGTTGTTATTGTATCATACCTATGATATAGCAGGTCAATTATAGTCCGTTTCAGAATAAAAACTTCGCAAAGCAGTCGACGGAGTATATAGAGTATATAACGTAAATTACGTTTACATATCAGTTTATAATGGGTAGCAAGTAACTGTTGTTATTTACGCAATAAGCTAATTCTTTTTGCTGATTGATGCATTTATTAAGTAGGTAAATGTACAACGAGTCAAGTTATTGTGCTATTTTTCTCATGGGCAATACTGAGTATCTCCACCAGAATCTAACTGTGCGCGTTAAAATATTTTGACAAGAACAGAATAGCAGAGTAAATCAAGTATTTTTGTTGGCTTTATGTGTTGACCACATACAATAAAGTATTAGTCAAGAAATGAAATATTGTTTCTATATTCATGGCTGCATGGACGGCGATTCAATGCATTTTTCGAAATGCTTATACTTGTAAAAATACACAATGAAGACATACATGTATTGTTAGATTTTCGGAAGGGCTTATAAAGGCATTCTCCTAATAAATTTTAAGGTAGACCACGATATGCATTACCTCCACCTTGAAGAGAATTCAAATAGGCTAGAATCACTTGTCAACTACAAGTACATTGAAATTGAGGGATGTGGCTTCGTAGTTCGGACTCAAGAAGGGGCAACTTGTTTTTCATTATTTATGTATCTCTCAGATCCAGTATGGAAGAAAAATATTTGATTTTAATTATATTATTATTGTAAGTAATTTATTTGCTAAATAATGCCAGATTTAATAGCAAATATGATACCAGATAGTTTCAAAATTTAATAAAAATAACAAGGCCCTGAAATCGCTCACCTGCATATAGGCTCCAATTTAAACCCCCAGGGCTTTTATTTGAACAAACTTGGTAGACACCCATTAGAAGATGTTTCATGTTAAATATCTAAGCTCTAGCTCTTTGAGTTTTTTTAAGAAAATATTTTAAGTTTTTACTACACACATATAGGGACTGACGCCCCGGTCCAATTTTTACCCAGGGGCTTTTATTTGAACAAACTTGGTAGACACTCAATTGATTGTGTTTCATTATAAGTATCTAAACTCTAGCTCTTTGGTTTTTTTAAAAGATGATTTTCTAAAAGAAAAGAAGTTTTTACTATACACATATAAAAGGAAAATCAATGACCCCTGGCGGGACAAATTTTAACCCAAGGGCTTTTATTTGAACAAACTTGGTAGACACCTATTAGAAGTTGTTTCATGCTAAACATCTTAGCTGTAGCTCAAGCGTTTTTACAAAAGAAGATTTTTTACTATACACATATAGTTAAAAACAATGACACGCCTGGGGCGGGGCCAATTTTGACCCCAGGGCGTTTATTTGAACAAACTTTGTAGACACTTTTTAGAAGATGTTTCATGCTTAATATCTAAACTCTAGCTATTTGGCTTTTTTAAAAGAAGACTTTTTCAAGTTTTGCTATACACATACAAGGAAAATAATTAAACCCCGTGGCGGGACCAATTTTGACCCCAGGGCTCTTATTTGAAAAAAAAACTTGGTAGACACCCATTAGAAGATGTTTCATGCCAAATATCTAAGCTCTAGCTCTTTGAGTTTTTGAAAAGAAGTTATTTAAAGTTTTTTTTCTTTTGGTTGCCATAGCAACTATAGTTCTGCATGGAATTAAATTCTTTGAACAATTGTTAAAGGTGACCATAAAAGGAACATTTCTGTGAAGTTTGGATGAAATTGGCTTAGTGGTTACTTGTTACAGGTTAGCTAAAAACTACACGGTAAAAGTATTTTATATTTTGCACGATCAACCAATATACTTTTAAGAAAATTTAGGCAAACTTTCAAAACAGCCTGTCATTGTGGTAAATTTTAGGGATATTCTGAGTAAGGCTTTTTATATAGGGAAATGGTAAAATAATTGTTTAAAGGGCGTGGGTAGTAACATTTTTATACATATGAAAAACAATTTGTTTAGAATCAATTAGTTTGCTCGTGTAGTTTTTTACCTGAATGGTATTATTTGTTTCTTAACAATGAGCAATAGGAAAATATTTTTCATTATGAGGATATTATAGATTAATTAGAACTTTCTCATTTTGAAAAAAAGCGCTTCTAATAGTAAAGTTTTAGTTTAGAAATATATCCATACTGTTACTCATAAACGACACGGTAAATTTTCTTTTACTTTTGCTTACAGGTGACCTTTAAGACAATAAACTGTTTTACATTGTCAATTTAACAGTTCCTTATAGTGCCCATTACCAATGGTCTACTCTAAGCACAAAATACTGTATGACAGTATACATGACATGCTTAAAGTATACTTGATTTATTATTTCTTTACTTTTGAGTAATTAAAGTCAGGATTGTTTTTTTACATATAGTAATAATCTAGCTACTTCTGAGATTCAAAATGATGAAAATCCTTCAAGCCATACAGTATGTATAGAACGGAGCTACATTGCACATTGCCTTGATGAAATGTATATTTGAACAACCATAATCCTTCAAAGGTATAGAATTGTATAGAATTTACAGAATCTATGGAGATAAGGATGGACGGACGGATGGGAGAAAGTTATTTCAAAAATCATGTTGCCTCTGCCACATCATATGGCGGGGTTTAATAAAGAAAATATAGATATATTGAAAATATTTTATTATACAAAGTTAGAAATCTGAATATACAAAACATAGTATTAATACAGCCAGACAAGACGATTTCACAAAGCAAACTTTTAGTATGGGTATAATAATGTATTATAAAATGTAATCATATTATACAGTCAAAAGGCACTGTTTTCTTATATGCATAATACAAAGTTTGATCATACATTTCATATTAAACAAGAATGTATTGCGTAAACACATATGCCCCCCCACCCATATTCCCGGCAGAAACACATTTTCAAAAAGTTTAATCAATGGTTTTTACTCAGTTATAGACAAAACATGCCAAAAATTGTAAACATAGTTATATAACTTGACAAAGTCAGGACCTTTTGTTATTGTGTAAAATATTAATTGGCAGGTCATGGTTATTATTTTTGATGATGTTGAAAACATTCAACTCACCAATTAAGATCTATCAATTTTAAATAAATGCAAAACTTTGACCTTTGACCCCGTGACCACAAAATCCACCCAAATTTAAAGGACAACCTAAGGTATGTTCCTTATAAATATGAGACATTGGTAAAAAATACACAAGAAAATATGTTAGCACAGGTGACTTGACCCTGTGATTTCTAACACTGGATCATCCAACGCATGTTCCTTCCAAAAATGAAAAACATCATCAATAATAAAAGCACTATAAACAAATATATATAATGCTATTTCTGACCCCACAAATCCCTAATTCAATCCAAAGGAAAAGACCATACAAATTATTTTCCTAGTAAATATGAAAGACATATGTCAACAAGTACAAATGTTGCTGCAATGCTTCAATTGAGAAGCTCCGCGCTAAAAAAATGTGCTCATTACAGATACCTTACCAAATTATTCCTACGCACAGGTCATGTTATATTCAGATTAGGTACTATTGTAGATTTTTTTCGAATGTTTTGTAAACCATTTTTTGCATAATTATACTTATCTTATGCACTGTCCATAATTAAAAAGAGGGGAAAAATTTTTAATATAAAAATGCTTTCACTGATGCCTACCTGGTAAGGAAAGTAATCCCATTGAATACAAACAAGACTTGTAAATGTTATGTGACATGACTGTTCTGTGTTCTTTTTGTGTCACTACTGTAGTCAGTAACAGAAGATGATAGAAATATCAAAGTCTGTTTTAATTGTAACAAATATACAAATAGTAACAAAGGGGACTAATATTATAATATAGTAATATTACATGCATACTTTTCATGTCAAATTAAAAAAAAATAGTTTCTTTCGATACTGAAAGTAGAACACACTCTGGAATGATAAAATGGGATGAACTTCAAAAAGACCAAATTCAGGATTTTTTTTTTGTTATACACGCGTTACATGGTGATACAGTATTTATCAATATAAAAGAAGACTGTTACCTGAATTTTAGGTAGGTATGAGGAAATTCTCTAATATCATATTCGTGCGAGACAAAGATATGAAAGCTATTTGACATTGGGAATATATAAAAAAAACTATTGTTAATTAATTTTTAGGGAGATCAATATATATTTTTTTGTTGAATTGCTTTAAAACCATTGATAAAAAACATTACACTTCATGTTCAAACTGCAGATCAAAGTTTCTGTTGTTGTCATGATATCTATCTATAGCCTATGCTTAAGGTGATTCCGCTTTGTCAGCCATGTTTGTTTTCACTAAAGTCTGTAGGCCAAAATTCATAAAACAACAAAGCTCTTATTGTAAAATGATGAACCATTTGAAAGTACACTTCCAGGTTTATATTTTAAGGACAATTATAAACAAAAATTAAAATGATAACAATAAGAATATTTACCTTGAATGTGCTTCATTTCTGAAGACAAAAAACATTCTGTTGCAAAGTTTTATGCACATTTTATGAATGGCAAAATCCTTTTTTTTCCATTTTTACAACCATGTTAAATCAGTTTAAATCTACTTAGTCTTTATTAAGGTTTTTTTTTCTGATTTAACCATTGTTTATTCTTGCAATTAAACAATTTGTAATATGTTTGTAAATTTGTACAATGTATGAAATGTATTGTTTGTACGAACTGGATAATAAAGAAAATTTAATAAAAAAAAATCCTTTTTAAAGTCTGTTTTAGTGCCAACAAAAGCTATTTTTTGCAGCAAATACAAAAATCTTTCAAAACTTAACTCCAAATAAATCAGTATCTCATGTCCTTCTAAGCACATGGCCTCCATTATTTTTTTGTAAAAAAGTAGTGCAAGAAAACAATCATCATTTATAGCATTATGAACTATAATTAAAATGAAAACACAATCGAACTTTAAAATCTAACTTTTTTAAGTTTAACAGTGAAGTGTGTCTGTTTGTCATGTACACAAGAAATAGGTAAATGTTGTTTATTTTCATGGTACTACTTTTTTACACATGTCATGGAGGCCATGTTTTTTCAAGGTCAGATAAACTACTTTCCTAAGATTTATGTTTTTTAAAGTTTGTATTTTCTGCAAAAAATAGCATTTGTTTGCACTAAAATAGACTTTAAACTGGATTTTGCCATTCATGAAATGTGCATAAAACTTTGTCTTAGTCTTCAGAAATGTAGCCCATTCAAGGTAAATTTCTTATAGTTATCATTCTTATTTTTGTTTAAAATAGTCTTTAAAACATAGAATTGGAAGTGTACTTGCAAATGGCTCATCATATAACAATGTGAGCTTTGTTGTTATATGAATTTTGGCCTACTTTCACTTTGGACAGACTTTGTGAAAACAAACATGGCTGAGAAAACGGAAACACCTTACTGAATGAAGGTCCATCCGCTCGTAAGAGTACCACTGTTGTACAGCGTCCACCGGATATAGCCCCTAAAAACACCGAAAACGAAAGTAGAAAGCTGCACAACGAGTACACCCAAGGTAATGTTTTAACTTATTTCTTCATCATAACCTCATATCGATTCGTCTAAACTAAACAATTTTGTGAGCTTAATGATTCTGGTTTTAGAGCAATATTTGCTTTTGTCTGCACATTGACTACTTTTTGTTAACTTTGCGAAAAAGTGAAGCGTATTTGTTGACATGTGCGAACGATGTTGATATTTACCACTAAATCAAACCCAAAACGCATTTGCTGTATCAAAATTCGCCTTCAACTCGAGCTGCTTTTAACAAAATTCGCAAAAATCTGCCTTGCCTTGTGTACAGAGTCTAGCAAAGAAAACAAATTTAAGTGAACGGAGTGTAGTAGTTAAATGTACAAGGTCTATTAGATGTGAGCGGTGTCTAGCAGTCACATATTTATAAAGTATAGCCTTTCTTATTATTTTTAATTGGAAATAATCTCATATCAGACTAAACATGGATAGGCTAGAGGACGATACAGAGGTATTTGGTAAATAATTTATGTTATTAGTGTTTTTGAGCCTAACAGTATAGCTGCGTTTAATTTTTATTGTCATCCCATCACAACCATCAGCTGAATAGTGTCTGTCGGTATTTATAAGACATGTTGAGGAGTCTTCTAAACCAACTCGCTGAATGGATATGGTCCGAATGGGGATATATTTATATATACATGTATAACTAACCTACGCATAAGGTAGGAGGTCGAAAATTGATTAAAATATTATGCAGGACTGTCAATTTCTACAAAACGGCATTAGCACTGTCTTCTAAAAAACAGTTTTAGCCGCCTTATATAAGCTATTAGTCGGCTTAGAAGATACCGAATAGACTCTTTAAATGTTTCATATCTCTCTGCACACTCTGTACATTGGTATGGCAATGTTGAAATGAAAACATAAAATACCATCATTATCATCATCATCGTCATCATCATCATTGAAGAGTCATCATAATTTTTTTTCAGAAAAAAAAACAGCAGCACATAAGCGGCAGCATTGTATTTATTAAACTGAATATCGAAATCACAAGTGAGGTTGCAAAAAAATATGAAGGACTTTATAGCCAGTTATGTAGTATTTCAACAAAGATAAATCTAATGATTAACCTAACTAATCAAAGCGGATATTTTACCAAAGCTCATTAACAAATGTTTGTTTTTTAATGAAGTCTTAAGACCGGTGACATAATAAACAAATATAACATGTTTAGATCAAGTTTAGTTCACAATGCATAACACGAACATGGTTTGAAATTGTTTAAGACAAATTATAGAATTTTCTGTTCATAATGCTCTACTAAATATGGAATGAAATTGTGGTCTTTTGAGTTTTACATTTACCCTATTAACTTATAGTCACGCATAAAAAGTGGTACAGCAGGACGGATACTGTTTACTGCAATTAATATACATGTTGCGTAACATGTTGACAATTTAATTAAACATTTTTATCCTGAATAAAATTAAAATCATTCACTTCACAATCCCTGATCTCGACATAAATCGTTTTCTTCATCAGCGCACGTGTAAATGCTCTGGTACTGAATATATTTTGCAGAAAATGACATTCGTTTACCTACTACACCCCGTACAATTGCTATCAGTTTTCCATCTACACTCCGTACACATCCGTGCTAGACTCTGTACACAAGGCAAGGCAGTTTTTCGCAAATTTTGTTAAAAGCAGCTCGAGTTGAAGGGTGGAAACTCAAATATAAGTAGAGGAATGACTATAGTTTGTATTAACGGCGGAATTTGATACAGCAAATGCGTTTTGTGCTTGATTTAGTGGTAAATATCAACATCGTTCGCAAATGTCAACAAATACGCTACATTTTATCACCAATTTAACAAAAAGTATTTAATTTGCAGGCAAAAGCAAACACTGCTCTAAAACTAGACATATTTAGCTTCACAATATTGTTTAGTTTGGAAAAAAAATCGATGAAGTTATGATAAAGAAATAAGTTTAAACATTACCTTGGGTGTAATCGTTGTGCAGCTTTCTACTTTCGTTTTCGGTGTTTTAGGGGCTATATCCGGTGGACGCTGTACAACAGTGAGTACGATATGCAGCTTTCGCGGTCGAGTACGGACCCCCGAACATATCACCAGTCATGCCACTTACTTTTTTCTTTTTTACAAAGTGGTATGCTGTTCCGCTGACGCGATGTGTGTGTGTATTTGCGTTTATTTATACTCGCCACCGGTTGCCCATATATGCGAGTCCACCAGAAGAGTATTAGTCATTTTAGATTTTTGGAGGATAGTGCAATTACAGATACAGAAAGATGCCCCAATTCCAGAAGCTTCTCCTGGTTCTTTAGCGTGCCAAGTGTTTAAGCACCCATACACGGGACCTCGATTTAAAGTCTCATCCGAAAGACTGATTAGTAGTGATGTTCCGATTGTCGCAAGTTGCCGATAATCAGTTACTGTTATGTAAAGCGACAATAATCGATTCACAAAAAAATTCCGCCGTCGAAAACGTTTAAACGCTCATTCTCAATAAAACACAGCATTTGATGTTCCACTGGGTAGCTCTTATACGAAGGTTTTTCTTGAGGTCAAAATGTCGTTAGAAAGGTGGCTGCCACTTTGTCTAAAAGGGACACTCTCAGTTTTACATTTCTATCTGTTATTTTTCTTTTACAAGTACCATTAATGCCCTAACATGTAACATACGTTACTGTCGCCACCTAGAATTTTCAACTTTGAAATTGTTTTTCAGAAAAATAAGTTCCAGAATAAAAGAAACATGTGCAATTAGTCATTGCTGTGTGTATATGAACTTTGATTATTGGTAAAAATTATATTTGACTATTAAAATCTCATTGGTATAATGAATGATCAAATGTCGCCAAATGCATATAAATAAATAGTGACAAACCTAAAACAATAAGAAGTGAAACCCAAATTACATAATTGAATCGATGCATGCTTAATAATACAGCATATATATAATTATAAGTAAAAATAAGCTTGCAGCCTTTCAAATATCATTCTATTTTCGGAAATTTTCATTTTTTATTCAAATCTTTTCAACAGCACTTTAAAAAGAAACATACGTTACCATTACTTAAGAGCCAATCCATTCAAAGAAGAATCCAAACAAGAAAGAATATTAACATGTGTGTAACTCTGATATATTAACCACAAATTATGGCGGCTTAAACGGTCTTGCGTCATTTTAAACCCACTTTCAATGTAAAAATGAAACATACGTTACAGAAACGTACGTTATCAACTTTTTAAAGTAAGTTTATCAAAAAGGAAATTGAAGTCAGAAAGCACGTATAACATCAACATTAACTTCTATTTGACATTAGTAAGTAAATTTTGTTAACTTTGGTCGTGTTTTTACTTGTTTAAGTAACCACAGTGAAACAAACGTTACTTTTATCAAACAGACTTTATATTGTTTACACATGCATATATAAAAACATAAAATCGCATTTTTATGACAATAGAATGATGTGCATTTGATTCCTAAATAAAAAAGTCGATTTTACATGTAAGTTTAAATTCCGTGATAAAGTTAATAAATAAGCGAGTGTGAAACATACGTTACTCCAACTTACAATTCAACAATTTTTGAAAATTAAAGATAAAGTTGGGATTAGCATGCCTGTTAGTTACGGTTACCTTGTATAAGATGTAAGAAGACACAAAATTGTTTTTACAAAGGAAAAATATGTTAATAATATGTTGATGTACCAGCAGAAATGTTAAAAATATATTACAAGATATTGATGTTCTCAGCAACAACTAATTCGTTTCTGCAAAGAGCTTACTGGCCGTATTTCATTCTATATATAATAATGTTAAAATAATATCCATAAATATAAATTATTTTAGAAAATATAAAATTGTTTTCACAACCTTTACATGCATTTGAATAAAATGAAACATACGTGACATCCTATATGGGGATAAATATCGAACTGTTTAGTACTAAATTTTCCAAATATTAAGAAAGTGGAAAGTTGAATATTTTGAGGAAAAAAAATGCTAATACAAAAATTGTGTATACATTCAACCTCTCATATATTATATATGATATATATCCTTTGAATGAAGACATAAAATAATCATTTTCAAAATTGACTATTTTTGCTTTCTACGAATATTTAACTTTGAAGAAATTGACTGAAAATTAGCAAGGTACCCAACTTCTTTGAATTTTCCTGGTTAGAAAGTCCCCTCTAGATAGAGAATTTACAGATTTTGATATATTTTATAGACATTTGTTATTAATATGCAGCCAATATGTTACATTATTAGATCTGAAATCTACGTTACCGAAGAAATACAGTGTCATTACCGAAATAAATGCCATCCTGTTATATCATAGTTTCTTGTTCAAAAATATTTCTGGCAAACTTGCAAAATACCCTAAACATTTACTTCAGCCATAAAAAATGACACAATGACAACATCAAATTTTTAATATTTTTCAACCTCAAATGCTTTATTTTATTGAGAATGGGCGTAAAGTATCAAAGGGAATTAATTCTGACGGTAATTTTCTTAGCCGATCGCAAAAGAAAATCATCTCGGAGACAATTTGGAGTTGAACAGTATCAATGCGTGATGTAAAGAATAGCAATATTATGTGATGTGAATGTTATTATTTGACATCTTTGAAAAATAAAATCTATTTCGTAAAATTATGACTATACATGTATAAGGTGAAAACTGTGTTTAAAAGTGCTAAATGAAGTTCATGTTACTGAATTTAATGAAGTACCATGGGAAGAAATGTTTCTTCCCTATATTTCTTTTTAACGCGACTTTATTCGAAAAGTTATCGATTATGGCAAATCCGATTAAACCGATGATCGATTGAGACAAATTCCATCCGATTTCCATCACTACTGATTAGTAATTTTAGTTGGCCAGCCCGGGAATCGAACCCACAATGTCGAGATTACAAGTTTCGGGCTCTAACCGATTGAGTTATGCGGGCTGACGCGAATGAAATGTAACGGTATATATACTAAAGTTTAATTATTTAAAAACAACCAATATATCAACATGTTATTATTAAACATTTAATTTCATAAATATAAATTCAAAATAATTATCAAAAGCAAAATTGTTAAAATCTTTTGCTTGAAATCTTCTTTATATTGACAAATTCAATCACTAATAGTATACTTGACATGCTGTGTGTAAATGTATTTCAAAATGTAACAAATTATAATTTCATGTACTACTAAAAAGGGAAATAACAAATTTATAACCGAAGTAACATTTATGGCTATTAATAGCTTTCGAATTTATGTAACAGCAGAACTGCTTTCAGGTTCTCATTCATTAGTATGCCATGCTGCGAACAAGTAGAGATTTTGATGCTAAAGCATCAAGTCGCCGGATAGAAAAATGATTGTATTATCATAAATATAAGAAAATATAAGTTTAATGGTTCAAGTATAAAAATAAGAGGAACAATGAGTTGAGTAATGTTTGCCACTGAGGCTTGTAAGGCAAGTGCTATGCTGGTAATTCTTCTTGTAACTATACTTTATACATATACTGTTGTACCATACATTGAAATCCGTATAGATTACTAGTTCAGATTCAGATAATTACCGACAAATAATTACCGATCATCGAATATTTGCAAAGTGACTATGAAAATATATATGTTTAATTATTACATGAAACAATACAATTTTACTGTAAAAGTGTTGTACATCATTATTATGTGCTATAGAAAAAATATATAATTTAGTTGAAATCAATACACGTATTCCAATCGTTACATACGATATATAAAATTAACGTTTAATTGCCTTTCAGTGCGATAAACTATCAACACAAAGATAGTTTATTATTTTTTTTTCTATGTATCTAATACGATTCCGGACCCCTGACGTCATACCGTTTTGGAAACCTGCGTGACGGAAACCGACGGAATATACCGAAATCAACGATTACCATTATATATTTCAATAATGTGCCTCTTAAGCATAACATTATTTTGGGATGTTCAACCTAAACTAAACAATTGAACTTTCTTGTCGAATGTTTGACAGAAAGGGCCAAGTTAAACCCTTTACCAAGAAGAAAGGAAAAGGTTTTGAAAATGTATTTTTTAAAGTAAACAGGTTTCTCTTATGATATAAAGTATGAACCTGATTAATGAAAAATTACTTATGTAATTATCTGTACAAAATTACAATGATTTACATCTTATCAGTTACCACCATTAACAAATTACCTGTCTTATCAGCAATCTGTTACTATTAATAGATTTTATAACGATATACAACATATATAAACATGTAGTCAAGTGATTCTTACGAAAGACCAGGGAGCATTTGTTTTAATTAGATAAAATAATGTAATATAAAAGGTCTCATAAAAATAAACAACCAAATAATTCTAAAGAGTCATTTCAAATATCATTCATGATTTATTTATTATAAAATAGCAATGCTTGACACATAGAAAAAAGTAATAGTATCTCTAATATTCAATGACTGATCCTTGGGGATACGTTATTGATTCATTTTATGAAAATTGTAATGTTGCTTTTTAAGACGTCAATATGTGCATATTTCATTCCACTGAGCAAAGTTATCATATGTTTGATTTTTGTGATTACTGAAAAATAATTGTTGTCTTTAATTGTTCAATGATTGATATGCTTTTATTTTCAGATTTTAAGGGCTTCTCCTACCATAGGTATAATACTAAACTATTACAAATAATAGTCGCCGGTTTCTACCGGCGACTAATCACTGACGGGGAAACCAATATAGAAATCGGAAGGAGTTCTTGAATGCGGATTTACTTTTAGCTGTTAATCGAAAGGATTTATTGCTCAAATCAGGGCCCATGGACAAAAAAAAAATAGTAAACACAAATAGCTCCGCGCCTGTGGGCGCGGAGCAATAAATGAAGGCTTTATGGGCGAACGTGTGAAAAACTATTTTAGCACCGCTGACCATGACCCATTAAAGGTATTCATCTGCCAAATATGAAATATATCATTAAGGAGAAAGTTAAGGTGAATGCAACTTGCTGAAATAGGTTAACTAACTATACCATGCCCTATTTTCAAAGTGAATATAAAGGAAATAACTGGAAAAATAGTTGGCACAGCTATATTACTTAGGAATATCATGTTTTTAAATTGTAAGAGACTTTTTACATAGGGATAAGAAACTGTGGAAGGACAATTTCTTTTCCAGATCCACAATCCCTTGAATGAGATTCATTGACCCTTGGAGTTGAACTATTCTGCCATCTTGTTTTATGTAACCAAATGTGCTTCATTTTCAACCCATTATCGAGAATTATTAACATCTTAAAGTTTTCTTGACCTTTTAAGCTTTGTTTACAGTTTGCAAATTTTTTTGGTAATGTTAACACATTTTAGATAATATCTCAGCATACATTTCTTGTCCAAACATGGGGTTCGGACAATTGACGGATTATGTTTGCGTGAAAAGATAGTGCTGGTGACATTTATGTACTATGACATCATAGCTTCACTCCATTTCAATGAGAGCTCTGTCGACTTGATAAGCAAGTGTGGAAATCATGATTTGTACAAAAAGAACTTAAGATATATCCAACTTGTCACTTAAGAGTAACAATATCCATTTCAAAGTCCTAAAAAGGGCATTAACTTGGGGGAAAATGGAAGCTATACTTGTCAATATCATGTACTATGTATTGATTAGAATGGGTTACTATTATGAAACCATTGGTACAGATATATCTTATAACTTGCCGGTTTACGTACAGAAAGACGGATGGTGGAATTATAATATGCCTGGAGCATAAAAGCATATTCAAATTAAATATTTTAAATACCTTCACCAAGAAAAAGTAAATGTTAACCAGAGTATAATGTTTGTAACTTTCTTCTGTTGTTTTTGTTTGTTTCTTTCAAAGTCAATTCATTTTTAAAGTCAAAGGATAAACATGTGCCTTCATGAACCATCTAGCATAAATTTAATCAATTTACACACATCAGTCTAACATTTCTTACATAAAAAAGTTCTAACATTGACAAAGCAATTGCTTAAAATGTTAGGACACTCATTTCTATTGTATATTTTAGTTCGCTATGATTTGTTACATAAATGTGTGGAATCATATAATTAAATCTCGACGACAAAGTTCAAGAAATTGCTTAAAAACAAAGTAAAAATATCCTTTTAAACTGAAAATTATAGTTACTTAACACTTTGCTTTTAAACTCAAAACGTTAGTTATTATACACTTAAACATTACAAAAATCATGAAAACACAACAAACTTATGTGACATACGAGCAAATACTAGCAAAGTTATTGTGCATACACACATAATTTGAATAAGTTGACAAGAATAACAAAACATAATGTAATGTAGAATAAAATGCTCAAAAAATATCGTGAGCTGATTTCTATTCCTATATTGAAAAATTAACAAACTCAAGTGCACTCATCTGCACAGATATTACAATTGTCACTTCAATATTTACTCATAAATGTTTACATTTACATGAGAGTTACATGTACATGTGGTCAATCATTGACAATAATCATATAAATTCATATGAATGACAAATACAACTTTCAGCGTATTAATATATCCTTCATATTGTACATTTGTACACTTATTCTTTCATAAATCTGACAATATGATGCTTATATACTAAGATATATAAATGCAAAAGGAATGGAAAAAAAACAAACAAATAAACATAAACAACAACTCAAACATGTGTGCACATACATAGTGGGAAGGAAATACGCTTTTTAAAACATTAATACTTTGTAGGAATAACTCTCATTAGCCTAATATAAACATTGCACTTAAACAAATATCATTATAACTTTTGGAAGGTTTACACTTAAACATGGGTGTTATCTTTATTGAATTACTCAGTTTCTCTGTGTTACTTAACCTTCCAAAGTGTAACAATGTCATTTACATCGTTAAATAATGGTTTTAGAGCATGTAAGATTTTTTTCTACCTGACGATAGTAGCGTTAAAGGCATAATCATGTAAACAAAGTAATATTTTGACTTCCATACAAAATAATAGAACGTTGTAACAATTCTAATTGCCAATATCTTAAAAAAGAAATATATTTCGGATAATATAAGTAGGAAACATGCGTATATATTGGGAGGGAACATATTAACAAAGGCATACACTGTAGTCTCCCTTTGTTATAAATAAACTTGTAAAGATTTTGAAAGTCAGTGTGCCATTGACCTTGAACCGAGGTTGCAAAGACCTCATCATCTGTAATATTGGCTCAAAAGATACAGACCGGGCATTTAAGTGCTAACAGACGACAAACAAACAATATCATATATGCACAGCAAATGGTTTCGGCCATATAAAAAGGCTCCATAATATCAAAACTTTGTTAAAAATGTCTCGCAATGTCAATTATACATAAAGTTTATAACAAAATGTAAAGATAACCCTCAAGTCTCTGATATTTATTTGTAGAAATTCATTAAGGTAAGAATAACAGATCACATGTCAAAAAGATTAATCACATAAACCGCGGCGCAGGAGTGTAATAAAGCCATTTAATAAAAACGATATTTCACTAGTGTAATAATACTTTGACGTGACGTCATTTGCGCTATATAGAAACATAGCGTTAAAGTGCGCTAATGTTAGCGTTACACTATGGGTGCGTCATTGAAAAATTACTGATTTTAACAGTTTACTGTTCTTGTTTTACATATGTGATAAATAAAATATTATATTCGTGTAGATTCAATACTAAATTTATTGAACTCGTTGAATAAAACAATATTATGCTCGTAAAAGGCTCGCATAATGTGATTTTATTCAACTCGTTCAATGAATTTAGTATTAAACTACACTCATTCGATATCCTCTATGCAATAAATAATCTAAAAAAATATTAAAATGTATTTAAATGAACAATCAGTTAGTAAAAATTATAGTGATGTCACACAAAATGTTTGATCATAGAATATGTTTAAACAATAATTTGAAGAATTGCCATGACCTAGGGCATTTAAGCTTTAGCTTTAACGGGGCTAATCAAATTAATATGAGCAAACTTGTTGAAAGATTACATTAGAATGATACAAAGTTTGGTGATCATTTATTAGTTATTTCAGTAGGAAATGATGTTCGAAGGTTTTTTCTATTTTTAGCTTTAGTGGCCCCTAAAAGGGGCCAATCAAATTGATATAAGCAAACTTGATAAAAGAGCACCCAAGAATGCTACAGACAAAGTTTGGTGATCATCCAAGTTCTGAAGTAAAAGATGTTTAAATGAATATATATCTTTAATTCAAGCGGCCCCTTAAAGGGGCCAATTAAAATAAGATGAGCAAACTTGATAAGAAACTACCCAATGCTTCAGACAAAGTTTGGTAGTCATCCATCAATTAGTTCTGTAAAATAGACATGTAAAGGTATTTCTATTTTTAGCTTAATCGGCCCCTAAAAGGGGCAAATCCAATTGATATGAGCAAACTTGATAAAAGACTACCCAAGAATGCTACAGACAAAGTTTGGTGATCATCCATCAAGTAGTTCTCTAGAAACAGACAATTAACGTTTTTTTTTATTTTTAGCTATAGAGACCCCTAAAAGGGGCTAATCAAATTAATATGAGCAAACTTGATTAAAGACTACCCAAGAATGCTACAGACAAAGTTTTTTGATCTTCTAAATATTAGTTCTGTAGAAGACATTTAAAGGTATTTATATTTTCAGCTTTTGCGGCCCCTTAAAGGGGTCAATCAAAATAATATTATCAAACTTGATAAAAGACTACCCAAGAATGCAACAGAGAAATTTTGGTGATCATCCATCAATTAGTTCTCTAGAAATAGACATTTAAAGGTATTTTTCTATTCTTTTGCGGCCCCCAAAGCGGCCAATCAAATTCATATGAGCAAACTTGATAAAACACTACACGAGAATGCTACAGACAAAGTTTGGTGATCATCCGTCAATTAGTTCTGTAGGAGAAGATGTTTAAAGGTTTTTTTCCATTTTTAGCCCTAGAGACCCCTAAAAGGGGCAAATCAAAATAATATTAGCAAACTTGATAAAAAGACTACCTAAGAATGCTACAGACAAAGTTTGGTGATCATCCATCGATTAGTTCTCTAGGAATAGACATTTAACGGTAATTCTATTTTTTAGCTTTAGTAGACCCCTAAAAGGGGCCAATCAAATAATTTTGAGCAAACTTGATTAAACACCACCAAAGAATGCTACAGACAAAGTTTGGTGATAATCCCTCAATTAGTTCTGTAGAAGAAGATGTTTAAAGGTTTTTTTTTATTTTTAGCCCTAGAGACCCCTAAAAGGGGCCAAACAAAATAATATTAGCAAACAACTTGATAAAAGACAACCTAAGAATGCTACAGACAAAGTTTGGTGATCATACATTAAACACTTCTGTAGAAATAGAGGTTTAAAGGTTTTCCTATTTTTAGCTTTAGCGGCCCCTAAAAGGGGCCAATCAAATTTATATGAGCAAACTTGATAAAAGACTATCCAAGAATAATACAGACAAAGTTTTGTGAGCATCTATCCATTTGTTCTGTAGAAGAAAATGTTTTAAGGTTTTATTTTCTATTTTTAGCCCTAGAGACCCTTAAAAGGGGCCAATCAAATTAATATGAGCAAACTTGATAAAAGACTACCCAAGAATGCTACAAACAAAGTTTGGTGATCATCCATCCATTAGTTCTGTAGAAGAAGATGTTTAAAGGTTTTTTTCCATTTTTAGCTCTGCTGACCCCTAAAAGGGGCCAGTTGGAATGACATGAGCAAATTCAAGTGTTACTGTCACAAGGATGCTATGTAACAGACCAAACTTTTGAAGTAAATCTGCAATAGTAGTTTTCAGCGAAGAAGACGATTGGTTGACGCATGACGACGGACGAACGAGCATCCCCCTTTGATACTAAAAGCCACCTGAGCCTTCGGGCTCTGGTGAGCTAAAAAGTATTCTTGAAATAACAAACATTTGCAACAGTAATTTTACAGAAAACTGAAAACAGAAGATGCATTTCACTCTACATAGATAATGTGGCATCAAGACTGTAAATTGTGAAAAAAAATCTTCATATTAAAATAATTTGTTAAAGAGACAGGAAAAGTAATTAAAAAGTGACAAACCACAACATTTATTTTTAAAAAAAGAAAAAAAGAAACAATTTATTATTTAAAATGATAAATTTCTTTTCTACATACAAAACAAATTGCTTAGATTTTATGCATAAATAATGTAACTTGTATTTTAATATCAAATACTTAAGCATGAGTGAATTGTACATTGAAAAACTTGCTAAATTGACATTTATCTTTGTGTTACTGAAAGTACCAATATCTTTTTTCATATAGTAAATTAATTGTTACCTAAAACATAAGGGTAATTTATGCTTTTGATCTCAAATATGGGTTATGACAGTCGCTTTGTATCTAGAATGAAGTGGTTTAAATATAATAAGGTTGGATTATATAGAACATTAGTGCTCAATAAGGGAATTTCTTTGTATATAATAACTTCTATATCTTAATATAAGGAACAATAAGGTAACAATGATATTGTAAACTTAAAGGCGAACATTACACTCTGTTTAACGGATTCATTCATAGACTTCAATTCAAACAATTATTTTTCAAGTATTTTTCCCCTTCAAATCGTCTTTGACATAGTTTTCTCTATGTCCCCTTCTTTCTATGAAAGGTAACCGAAAGTTGGAAACCTTTGTACCCGGCATCCATGACCTGTTCCAAGGTTGTGCTTCATCGTCTGCTTTTGATCATTCCGGAACGTGTCTTTTCGTATTTTGACTTCGTGGTATTTTATCAAACTGAAGCAAATGCCATAACTGAAATCGAAATCACAATCTCCAAAAGAAGTAGAAATTATCTTTATATAAGTTTATTTTTTTGGGCAAATATATGTAAGGAATGGTTTTCAGGTGCAAGTAAAAAATATTAAAGTTAACAAACAAAATCTCATTGTTAATTTTGAAAAGAGGACAAAAATCTT
>NW_026864135.1:0-66705 GCF_026571515.1 Ruditapes philippinarum
GCACCAAGGGAAAAAACGACCTTAATTATGATGCAGAAAAAAAAAAAAAACTTTTATGATGAACATCTCTATTTTTATTTTTTTATATTAATTGGATTTAAAGGTTAGAGGAGGATTTTAATGTTTTTATGTACGTCTATTTTTCGATATAAAATTGCACAAATTTAGTCTTTATTTGTATTTATTATACCGGTATGTGACCATACAGGGCATAATCATATGTCAACAGCATTTATTTAAACTAGGAGATGTACTGAATGATTTTCCGATATTTACATGTGCGTGATGCGGAAATACTAGTTAATGGGAGGTAACTCTTGCTTTATAAAATATTCAAGTCATCTTTATTACTCCTCTTGCAAAAGAGCCACATCTTGTTGGTGTCATTCATAATTTTCAAATACATACATTGTACATGTATATGAAACAACAAGAACAAAAAACTTCAACATTATCCAGCATTTTGCACATCGTGTATCTGAACACAACTCTGTAAGATATAAACACCGGTCTTCTCTTTTTATTCAACGTTACACGTGCATTATATTATAATATACAATGTACATGCTTGTATATATTTCGCTAAATTTACTGCCAGCATGAATCACGTACACAAATACGTCCTGTATAAAATATTAGTCCGTATAAAATACCTGACCACGAAACATTATTACATTGTAATTTATGGTAAATAAGAGTTTTATAATACAATGGGTCTTTTATGTCCGTTATTTATTTTACTAAATGTATCTATATTTAATCAGTTTAATGAAAAACAAACGTTTTTCTTTCGCTTTCTTCTTTTACTAAATGTATCTCACACACTCACTCTTTCTTAAGATTTGGCCTTGCAAAAAGCAGCGTGTCAAAGGTTTAAAAAATATATAATTTTTCTCATAACGTACAAGAACCGTATTTTATCATATACTTGTGTAAATATTCTGCTACAAAAAACTCTAGCATTTCATTGTCACAAACGACTCTTTGGGATATTATTCGGTATAACACGTAACGCGAAAACGTTCTTTAATGTTACGGAAGTAAATTCAAGAGTGTATGTATAATGTTCTATAAGAATTCCGTCTGTTGTCTTGGTTGATACTGGAGGTAAAACTAACATCTGCTAAGATCTTTGTTTTAATGACATAACATGTCATCCCCTTTTTTAATAACGTTAATAAAAAGAATATTAACATTTCAATTGGCAAGACATTAGTATAACTATGTGCCTTTCATTAGGAAACAGTTATCGATTTTACTTTCAGTTGTGAATGCCGTTATAGTAAATGAATTACCAGCTCGGTATAACCTATATAATTATGATCTTCCTATAGTGCTAGATTGGTAAGCTGACCGGTCAAGGTAGGAGCTACAAAAAGTTCGAATCCGCGGCAGTGGCTTGTAACTCAGTTACCAGTATATTACAAACACAAACGACATTGCAGTAAGAAACAATTCTGTTGTTGTTTTTGTTGTTGTTGTTGAGGAGGAGGAGGATGATTCGCTGTTGTTTTTCGTTTAAAAGTAATTATATCATATAAAGATTTTGTTAAGAAAAAAAAACAACGATACATTTGCAAGGAAAATATTTTTATTTAGTAACAAGATTAAAAATTTGTACAAAACAAGTTTACATAAAGGAAACAAAACAATATTTACTTCGTATATAGAAATGACTAACGAATTTATGTCATATTATTCTTTTCCTTAACAAAATAATTATTTACAGCTTAAACATATTCATAATACCTTCTATGAAATAATAAAACTATTATGCTATGACAAACAAAAACAGTGATGAAAATAAGGACAATATACATTAAAGTTTTCATTATCAAAATAATATTGTGTAATCCAATGTATTTTCATATTTATTTCTACTTTAATATTTGTATTGACTAAATTAATTCTAGTTTTACATCTTAAACTTATTCAAAATTGACTAATTTAAATTACATTCCTGTATTAATATTAAATTTTTTCCCTTTTCTTCATAAAATACATTCTTCAATCAGTATCTATTTACACAAAGTTCAAATCCTATAGAATACGATTATATATCATTATATCCATAAAGACTACAGTCACTTACTGTGGACTTTGACCATCTTCCTCCTCCGTAAATGGTACCACCTGTCGGTCTTTTCTAGTGTCCCTTTTAAGATGCTCAATTGGAATCAAATGTTCTTTTGGTGCAATAACTGTGCTCGGAACAGGAGCCTCGATTTGAAGAACGCCATCCTCGGTGAGACATGAACTTTAGCGTTTTCTGGATCAAACATTTTCCGGAAGTAACGCACTCCCTATAAAACTCTTGATACACTTTGCGATTCATATCTTCTTCGTGCACGTGTTTTGCGTGCACGCGAAGTCGGCCGTCATGTGTCTTCACGCTTATTTCGTCCGGCTTGAACTGACTGCAGTCAAAACGAAGGGTGAATTTGTGCTGACCTTCGGGATCTATAAAAAATGAATTAAAATCATATATGTACTTAGATATTTTGCGGCAAAGTATATACATAAAGCTATGTGTGTAATTTTCATTTTGAAAGAAAGGACACTTTAAAAATGAAAGAAATAGGTATGAGCAAATTGCGCATGCACGTCATCATTGCTTACTTAAGAGAGAGAGAGCACTGATATAATTATTTTGCTCCAGGACATTTCATTCGTTAGCATATCAACTCATGAAGACCATAAAATTATCGAAACAACATAACTTTACTGTTCATACAGTGAAACGTAAGATATTCCATATCGATTTATTCATGAAAATATACATAAACACATAGACCTACAATATTTACCATACTGTCACCTCTATAAACATGCATTTTACTATATTATATATCTTCCATTGAGTGAGGACCTAGACTTAAATAAAATATAGATCTATTAATATGAACAAAAAAACAGTAAAAAAATCTATGGATCAACTTACCTGTTATAAACGGATTTCGTAAATCCATGTTGATAGGCTGGACGTCCATTCTCTCCATTTCCCGTCGGACTTTTTCCAGCAGACGACCGAACCGAAGCCGAGAGTCCGTGTAATTTGCCATGCGCCAGTCATTATTAAACAAATGCACCCAGTCCGGAAATAAGTCCATCTGTCGGTCAAAATATCCAAAATTCAACCTCGAATGCGGTAGCATAGACATTATTACTTTTATTTTGTGCAATTTTATTTAGTTTTTGGCGAAAATCAACTGTTTTGAATTTAGTTTGACTTCCGTGCGCATGATCGCGGTCTATTTATATATATCGGCGAAAAGACGGAAAATACCTAGTTAAAAATAGAACATTCGCGAACATTCAAGGACGTTAAACATGTACAGCATATTGGATGCTTCTAGAGAATTCTCTCTGACGCAGTATCCGTGTTACGTAAACTAGTGAATCAGAAAAATTTAGCCATTTTATCGATCTATCTTTCCTTTAATGTGACAGCATCAAAATTATTGAAAATTAATTGTTTTATATGGCTAAATGATAAGTTTTTGCAATCATTTTTTTATTTTTGAGATAAATTTAGCGACGGCGAATGCGCATGCTCATTTTTTTGTTAAAGGTGAACAATCTATACTAAATATTGCTTCAGACAACCGGGCTGCCTTCGATTGCTAACGCGGGTTTAACACTTTCGACACGGGTAACAATCGAACAAGGTAGAGTTGAGTAATACGTCATCAGTTTTGCGTACCCGAGTAACGCGGGTTGGACACTGCCTATCAGCTGGGTCAGAAGTGTTAAAAATGGCGGCCAACAACGTTGGAAAGGAGTAAGTGAGAGGATTTTTTATAGTTTTTCTGCTTTTGTTTGTTAATAGAATCTAATATAGCCTTTGAATTTATCTTTACTTTATTTATATAAAATAGTTAAAGTAATTCAAGCATTATTTCCTCCGCCCAAAGGTATTGAATGCCAACCGCATGTTAGTAAATTAAGAAACAGTTCGTCATCAAAATTATTCGTACTAAATAATATGAATTTAGGTAAAGCCAATGGAATGGGGAAGTCATACAATAACAAAATATGAGTTTTCTTGTATTTTTAGTACAAATAATTGAGATAGAAATGCATATTATATTTTCAAAGCTAGAATTAAAAACTTGATCACTGAATATTGTTTGACTTTGTGTCAGAGATTTCAATCCAATATGGCGCCCCCATGAATGGCAAAATGACATTGAAAAATTTTCT
This sequence comes from Ruditapes philippinarum, assembly GCF_026571515.1. NCBI lineage: Eukaryota > Metazoa > Mollusca > Bivalvia > Venerida > Veneridae > Ruditapes > Ruditapes philippinarum. The sequence goes on from NW_026864135.1 coordinate 4,204, forward strand.
GATGGGTATATACAGTATATTTTTTCATTAAATTTATGTTTCTTTTAAAATACACTTAGTCTATGTCTATACCCGGGCAAGTCAGTCCAGGATGCCCGGTCTTTGACTTCCCTGTTTAATTAATTCGCTATATTTTTCAAAGCAATTTGATCAAATGTTGCGACAGACTTACATAAATAAGTAGATATGATTAAAGTAATATTTCCTTGATGTTAATTTTATTAGGTACAAGAGGGTGTTCATGGTGATGGAAAATGGGAAGCAAGACTGTGTAGCTTTAGAGGAACCACTTGTTCAGCAAATTTCAAATGGAGGTAAGGCCTAAAAAATGTTGTGGTTAGGGTAACTTGACACTACTGTAATATTATGTGGTTTTGTATATGAGTTTAACAAGTATATAACATATAACTCTAGTGAGAAATAAGAGACACAAGTGTGTTCTATGACTTCAAGTTAAATACAGGAGATTAACTCCTAACAAGACCTGTTGTACTACTTTCTAAGCATGCGCATGTACACATTGATATAATCAGTATCATGTTACAACTAGTCTACCTGGCAAAACCTTCCGACCCTAAATTTTTTATGTTTATTTTTCATCTGTAGACATGCATTTGAAATGATGCAACATATACTATATATAAAAATTTTATTGATATAAAGATACATTGCTGTATATCATCATGGAAATAAAGTACTATAACTGGGTTAAATTATGGCATTTAGATATGTCAGTATGAATACCTTTGTAAGCATCTTGAATGATTTAAAAAAAAACCTACCTACCCTACCTATTTCAAATGGGCATGTAACCCTAACCACAAGATGTTTTTTTCTTGTCCTAATTAATACATGTTTGTAATACTAGTAATCACCAATCTGTACTACATAGGAAAATCAAATGTTGTACATACATATAGTGTGTGCAAAACAGGAAAGTAATTCTATTACTTTGAAATGAATACGTCTGGTTGCAAGTTTGATCCCTGGTTACATCTGATGTAAATTGATTATCATAAAGTATACATTCTACTGTATGTAAGTCGTATTCCCTACATGACTTGTAATACCGAACTAAGGCGGTGATATATGTAACTGAAACTATCGGGGGTCTGCTTTACCTGAAGACTTAAAATGACACTTGTTCAAATTTGAATGTTACTTTTATTCATCATTTGATCATTAAAACTATTAGAATAAGCATAATGACCAAATTTTTAAACACGGGTTGAAGTAAATTGTGTAAAAAAATGCCTGTCAAATGCTTTGTTTCAGATCAAGAGCTGGCTTTGAAAATCATGAAGGCCTACAATGAAAACGCACGACCTGCTGGAGGTAAAATTTTAATAAGCTTACAGTTATGGACATTATTTGGCATATTTACTTGTTAAATGTGTTTTTGTTAAAATACACAAAAATTGATGTGTAACAGGAAAGGAAAATGTATCCCAACCTCTTGCTTGCAGGTAAGGGGCTAACCGGACATGTATCACAGACATTATTTGCACATAAATGTGCACTATTACATTTCTCCCTTCAGGTTTTTAGTGTTTTTTTTTAATTATGTTATTATACAGGTAATTAAACAAGGTAATTGTACCACCAAAGACACCTTAGGCTAATCAGCCATTGCTTCATCAATGCGGATTTCAAAGCCAGGTACTAATCACTCGTATGGCACCAATGTAACAGGAGAAGAAAATGTGTCGCCTAGCAAGGCACTCGAACTGGCAACCTTCTGCTTGCAAGTTTTATTCTCTATTATTTTAAACCAACTGAGCTAACTGGGCATATATCACAGACATCATTAGATAGACTGTTATGTGACAATAGAGTTGTAAATGAATATTACTGTGTAAAACTGACATGTTTTAAGAGACTCCCTGTCTATTCCTGAATGTGAAAAAAGTTCAACTGACTTTGACACTTGTACCATAGTATAATCTAAGTTCCTCACATCACAAGACAAACATGCTTCTACTTAATTATTATTTTTCATTTTTCAGAGAGTTTGGTTGTGTCAATTATTGTGCCAGAAGTAGGGCCACTACCAGCCAGTAGTCCCACTCCCACACTCTCAGGTATTGCAGAATAAATATTATATATTTTGTACAACTTTCTGGGAATTATACCTTTACAATTCATATTTTACTGCCATCATGATGGAGTGATTAAGACTATTGATTGATCTTTTAAGGGTCATATGTTCAAGGAGTTCCACAGACCAACTTTTCATGCATGAATGTACACAGTTTTAAGGGATTGGTGTTGCCTGGTTCTGGTTTAATTCTAGGAATAGTAATGAGTAGCCAAGTAATATGCTGGCCTTTTCACAACTATTATATTTTCAAAGTAGATGCTAGACCCTCCCAGGATTTTTTTTATTTTTGTTACTTGTCTGTTCCACTACAGACTGGTGTGTAGGCTAGAAGCCGCAGAGTAAATTGGGTATGGTAATAGGCCAGTATTTAAATGGCTGTTAAGTACTGTTAAATACAATTGACAAAATGATAAATGATAAATAACTTATTTTCAGCTACAGTCTGTGACACCAGCAGTGAAGAAAGCCAATGTAAAAGCAACCAGAGTCAAGTCCATCAGTGGAAAGAAAGTGAGGAAAGGTTACTAATAGATAAAAGAGCATCACTTGATGACAAATTCAACCAAACCAAGTCTCATAATGTTCTTTGGAACCAGATTCAGACAGAAATGGAAAAGGAAGGAGTGCAGGTTTCTGCACAGCAAATAAAGGATAAATGGAAAAACTTAAAACGAAAGTACATGGAAATTGTAGATTTAAATGGTAAAACTGGAAATTGTAGAAACACCTGTAAATATTTTGACATTTTCAGTCAATTGTATGGCACTAAAGCTTCAACAAAACCCAGTTTTGTGCTCGACACATCAAACACAGAGAGTGCAGCTTCAGAAGTGAATGTTGAAAATGAGGTAAATTGTGTTCCTTGTAATTCAAATGGGTCTGTACCAAAAGTAGTTCAAAGCAAGGAAAATGTCAATAAACGAAAAGTGACATCAAAAACTGTCAACTCTCCACGAAACAAAGTTGTCAAGCTTTTGGAATGTATTGAAAAGAAAAATGAGGATTTCAATGAATTTGTGAAAAAACAAGAGGAACAGAAAATGAAAAGATTTGACAGATTTTTGGACTTATTTGAAAAGTCACTTGACTCAAAGTAGACATAACTTAATCATGTTATGGTCACTAAGGCCATTCTCAGATATTTTAGGTTACTTTTAAAGATTTTTGTAAACAGTATTGGCAAGAAGAGATTACTTTTTCTGGCAATTTGATTTTTTTTTCAACATAGGGTTTTTTTTATGCCCCCACAGAGTGGGAGCATATAGCGTTGCACTTGTCCGTCCGTCCGTACGTCCCGAATTCTTGTGAACGCAACTCCTCTTAAACCGGATGGCAGATTTTGCTTAAACTTCTAGGGATGAACAACCTTAATGTGTAGATGGTAGTAAAGGAAGGAATTTTTGCTGCGACCAAATTTAACAGAATGATGGCCCTTTGTTGATTTTTAGTTTTCAACTTGTGGCACATGTAGTCCAAAAAATATTTGACCTAGAGTCATAAGATTGACAGAACAGTGGCGTGTGGGGGCATCCGTGTCCTATGGACACATTTCTAGTTATAAATTGTATCAATTAAAATATTTAACCTTAATAGCTATTGCTTAGATGCATATAGTGTTTAGACATTCTTAGTTGAAAATAATTACTGCAGAAAGATTTCCAATTTTTATTCTGAGAAGAAAAAAAAACAGTGTTTTCATATGTAAGGTAATGCTCTTGTATTTGTTCAGTGTAGTTAAAGGAATTTCAGGAGAAAAGCAGTTCTGGACTGAATTGAGAGAGTTAAAATTTCCTTGGTAGTCTGTAGTGAAACCCAATAACCTGTCACAAGCCTATTTCTTTTTCAGGTGCAGTTGTCAGGGTGCTACTTGGATACACTTCCAAATGACATTTTATTGCACATTCTTGTATTTTTGAATGTGACAGACTTGATAAGGTTGCAGTTTGTAAGCAAACGATTTTATCATCTGTGTGTAACAAAGTATATCTGGCAATTTTTCACAAATATTTCACTAAATTTAAGTAGCAGGTTAAGAAATGCTGAAAGATATCTTCAGCTTGCTACCAATTTACAAGCTCTGTACTTGCAAGGTGCATTATGTAGTAGTTTGGTCTTCATTTCTAGGTTGACAAAACTTAAAATTTTAGTCATTCATGGCTATTACACTAGATTTGATGGTTTTGATTTGTTAAAAGTTTTATATCACACAAATCTTATAGGACTTGACATTAGTGGATTCAAGGTAAATTTAGTCTGTTTGTTTGAAATAAGCAGGAAACTGCCACAACTACAAGCTTTACGGGCAGTTGACTTAGGCCAGTCTGTTGAACCATACATACTGGAAGCAGTTTTACTAAACTGCTCTTTACTTAAGTCTGTAGATCTGGAACCATGTGGTAGTTCTCTTATGTGGGCAGATATTGTAGACAGATACAGTGACATTAACTTTAGTCATTTAATACTGGACTATATCCCCGCGCTCTACCTTAAGTTTGCAAGATGCTTTTATGTTTTTCCTAGAGTTGGTGCTCCAGATCTTAAGTGGAAATAACTGAGAAGCATCTAAGAAATGGGATACGTTGCTGACATATAGGCCTGTTTTTAATACCTGAAATGTATTTTTTGTGTCATTCCATTTTGGTGATTCCAATAAAAGATAAATGCGACTGTAAACCAGATGTTGGAAGTCTGTTTGATATTTGTTTCGTTTTTATTTTTTTGTATAAAATGTTTTTGCTGTGATTAAATTTAGAATATACTTTTGTTAGCTCACCTGTCACAAAGTGACAGGGTGAGCTTTTGTGATCGCTTTTCGTCCGGCGTCCGTCCGGCGTCCGTCCGTTAACTTTTGCTTTAAATGACATCTCCTCATAAACCACTGAGCCAATTTCATCCAAACTTCACAGGAATGTTTCTTTGGTGGTCACCTTTAAAAATTGTTCAAAGAATTTAATTCCTTGCAGAACTCTGGTTGCCATGGCAACCGAAAGAAAAATTTTAAATATCTTCTTTTAAACAACCCTAAGAGCTAGAGCTTAGATATTTGGCATGAAACATCTTCTAGTGAGTGTCTACCAAGTTTGTTCAAATAAAAGCCCTGGGGTCAAAATTGGCCCCGCCCCAGGGGGTCATTGATTTTCCCTATATGCATATAGTAAAAACTTAAAAAATCTTCTTTTAAAGAACCCAAAGAGCTAGAGCTTAGATATTTGGCATGAAACATCTTCTAGTGAGTGTCTACCAAGTTTGTTCAAATAAAAGTCCTGGGGTCAAAATTGGCCCCGCCTGGGGGGTCATTGATTTTCCCAATATGCATATAGTAAAAACTTAAAAAATCTTCTTTTAAAGAACCGTAAGAGCTAGAGCTTAGATATTTGGCATGAAACATCTTCTAGTGAGTGTCTACCAAGTTTGTTCAAATAAAAGCCCTGGGGTCAAAATTGGCCCCCCTAAGGGGGTCATTGATTTTCCCTATATGCATATAGTAAAAACTTAAAAAATCTTCTTTTAAAGAACCCAAAGAGCTAGAGCTAAGATATTTAGCATGAAACATCTTGTAATGAGTGTCTACCAAGTTTGTTCAAATAAAAGCCCTGGGGTCAAAATTGGCCCCGCCCCAGGGGGTCATTGATTTTCCCTATATGCATAAAGTAAAAACTTAAAAATTCTTCTTTTAAAGAACTCAATAAGCTAGAGCTAAGATATTTAGCATGAAACATGTTCTAATGGGTGTCTACCAAGTATGTTCAAATAAAAGCCCTGGGGTCAAAACTGGCCCGCCCGGGGGGGGGGGGCAGTCATTGATTTTCCTTATATGTGTATAGCAAAAACTTAAAAATCTTCTTTGAAAAAACCCAAATAGCTAGAGTTTAGATATTAAGCATGAAACATCTTTAAGTAAATATCTACAAAGTTTGTTCAAATAAAAGCCCGCGGGTCAAAACTGGCCCTGCCCCAGGGCTGTCATTGTTTTTAGCTCTATGTATCTTTTAAAAAACCCAATGAGCTAGAACTTAGATGTTTAGCATGAAACATCCTCTTATGGGTGTCTACCAAGTCTGTTCAAATAAACAAATAAAAGCCCTTGGGTAAAAATTGGCCCGGGGAGGGGGGGGGGGGGGCTATATACAGGTGAGCGACCTCAGGGCCATCATGGCCTCTTGTTTTTTTTAGCTCACCTGTGCATTAAAATAAGTGTCAAGTTGACACCCATAAAATTGCATCATGTTTGATAAGTTTCATGTTTTGCTTTCATATGTAATGTACCCGTATATATGTAAGAATTGTAATTACCAGTGTTCCAAGACTAGTTTATGTACTTTCACATTATGCAATGGCAAAACAAATGTTTGTGTTGTTCACATTGCCTTACTGATAAGGTCAGCTGAAACTATACATTTTGTACAATCAAGTTTTTTTCTTAAAAGCTTGTACCCGCTTCCAGCAAACAAACTTTGGTTCACATGTAACTTAAATTACACTTTTTGATTAGGCATAGCCAACCTAATTGTATTGCTGTCAGTGTTATACTGTCAGTGTTTCTATGGTGCTAGTTTGATTAATAGACCTTGGCCTGTACGTGCTCACAGATTTTTTAGAAATTACATGCACTTTTTGTTGTGTGAATGTGATCTAATTGAGATATTTTTTTAGAAATGTTGGGTCATTTTTAGCTCTATTTTTCAAAGAAAAAGTCTAGATATCATAGGTTGGTGGTCGTCTGCATCAGTGTATGCGTTGGTTAAATTTTTCTATGGTGTCCATTACTCAAAAACTATCAAAGGTATTTACTTGGAATAAATGTTCAAAGAGGAACACATACTCCTTTTTCGACTTAGAAAATTCACTGAATTTCAAGAATTTGTCTCTTATAGAACTATTATGAGAGATATTCTCTTCAGACTCGGAATACTTCTTCACTATGAACATGGGAACACATACCAGCAAGGGAGATAATCCTAAAAATATTTTGATTTAAAGAGTTCTCTGGGTGATGTGATGTTGATTTATTTTATCCGGAGTAACAATATCAGTCTCAATGATTGTGTAAAATTAAAGCAGATGTTGCAAATTCTTGATACTGCAATAGGGTAAATGAAATTTGATGGTGTTGTATATGAAACATAGGGGCAATTACACAAACTAGAAACAAAATTGAGTGAAAAGGTATAATAATACTATTCCAAATTGAATCAAGGTAGCACCAGTAGGGGACGTGTGTTGTGAACAACACCAGTTACTTGTTTTATTTTGTGTATAATTTATTTTATTGCACAAGTAAAGACTTGTTTATTTTGTGTATAATTTATTTTATTGCACAAGTAAAGACTTGTTCATTTTGTGTATTATTTATTTTATTGCACAAGTAAAGATTTGTTCATTTTGTGTATTATTTATTTTATTGCAGATCTAGTCAAGATTTATTCATTTTTTGTATAATTAATTTTATTGCAGATCTAGTCAAGATTTGTTCATTTTGTGTATTATTTATTTTATTGCAGATCTAGTCAAGATTTGTTCATTTTGAGTATTATTTATTTTATTGCACAAGTAAAGATTTGTTCATTTTGTGTATTATTTATTTATTGCAGATCTAGTCAAGATTTGTTCATTTTGTGTATTATTTATTTTATTGCACAAGTAAAGATTTGTTCATTTTGTGTATTATTTATTTTATTGCAGATCTAGTCAAGATTTATTCATTTTGAGTATTACATGTATTAATTTTGTTGTGTATCGAGTAAAAGTTGCTCATTTTAGTTAAGTGTTATACTATCACACTGCAGTAGCAGTTGACATTTTATAATTTATGTTGATTAAAATCATTAAACTTTCTTATTGTTTATCTCTTCTCCTTAATTAGTTCAGCTTTTGAGATGAATATCAGTTTTGCCCCCTTACAACATAGAACTTTCTTTTCAATATGAAATTTATATGTTACTGTCGAGGTGTTTAATTTGGAAACAATCAACAGAACTCTGATTATATATTCGATTGTATAATGCCTGTTCTACTTTTCTACAAAGCTTTCAATTAGACTTGAGCATTGAGAAAAGTCTTACGGATAGTTTTTATGTGATTCTAGAACGTTTGAGCACTTTCAAGTCATAGGAAAGATATCTTGAATGGGAAGCATCACAATTTTATTGTGGTGAGGAAAAATTTAAATACTTAGTAATAAACTTCAGGAAATTTAATGAGTAGAACCTTTAAGTTGAGAATTAATATAAAACAAATTCATATAACAAGTGAAAGTTATACAAGATGGAACATTCAACTGTTTCCATCCTCTGCATTTATTCTACAGTAGTCTTGAAGAATAGGTTACTGTTCAGTGGGAGCACTTTTCAAATTAATTGCACAAGAGTGACTTCCGTCAAACACTAATTACGTTTAAGGTATCAACTGAAGAAGTCTTTGTCGTTTAGCATCACCTCCAATTGCATTTCTGAAAACATTAGGATACCGATTGGGGTTTCCATTCAAATCGTTCGCATTGTCTAGAAACTGATCAATGTCATCATGATTTATGATACAAAGATTATGAAGTGCGCAGGCAGCCATTATAAAGTAACAAACACCTTCCATGGTATATAATGATATTTCTCGTAATCGGCGAAAACGTCCTTTTAAATGACCAATGGCTCTTTCCACATTTTGTCTACAGGAGGAGAGCATTCGATTGAATCTTTTCTGTCTGCCAGTTAAATGACCATTGTCTCGGTAAGGTGTCACCAGCCATGTGCGTAAAGGATATGCAGAATCTCCAATTATATGCCTCTCAGGATTTACAAGGTTGCCAGCATTTGCTTTGTCATAGATACCTGAATTACGTAGTACCCTTGCATCGTGCGTGCATCCTGGCCAACCGGTTTGAGCACTTGTGATGAGCATTTCATGATCAACAACCAACTGAAAGGAAATAAATGAGACAAATATTTGCCAATATGAAAAATATAAACTAAAACTTATAAAGACTTCTCAAAATCATCCCATAAGGTATGATTGGCCTGTGTAGTATATATTTTTGATGTTAATTTATTGTTCAGAACATTGATGATTATTTTGATTCTACACTTAAGTTACCTTATCTGTGTACCAACTAACATATGGTATTCAGTACAACAAAAAAAGTTTAGCAATCAGTATAAAGCGAGACATGCATGCACATGTATGCACACAATGTACTATGTAATAGATTTTGATATGCTCCTAACCGTCACAATAACAAAGGAAAAATTAATAAATAGTCCATTTACAAAATTCAGCATAATAAGGGTAACTATTGCAGCAGATTCTCACCTGCAACTGAACTGAAGGATATGACTTTCTATTGACATAATCCTGATCCCCATTTGGAACATGTGAAAGCTGAATGTGGGTACCATCAATGATGCCAACAATATGTGGTATTCCACTTTGAAGTTGGAATTCTCTTTCGATTTCCACTTGTCTGTTCTCGTCAGGCCATTGTATAACCTTAAATATAATTTCATGAGATAAAGTTGTAAAATATATCACTGTAAATTGAGTCTCAAGTTAGCAAGTATTAACTACAACTCCTTGAAAGAAAGGAATATAATTTACTTGATTATTATAAATCGTCTTATAATAGAAGGGATTCTCATACAGCTTTTAGTATCAACAACATAATAAAGATCTTTCAACAATTACAGTATTTTTTTTCATATAATTGCCAACAGAGACAGATAACATCATCTATGTCTCTGGTGCCAATGACAAGGAAATGATTGCTAATGCCTTGATTTTTACTATGATATAAAAACTATCTAGCAAAAAAAGTTGTTTACCGTTTTAAGCACCCTGTAGATAATTTTGCTGACTCTAGTTATTATTGCATGGACGGTAGATATTGAAACCTTGAACAGCACACACAATTCTCTCATTGATTCCTGATTGGCCATGTACCACAGAAATAACAAAAGCTGTTTTTCTGGGTTACTGGAGCCTTTCCTCCAATGTGATTAAAGACCAGATGTGGACGGATCCTTTCCAAAATAATCTCATAAGTCATTCTTTCAATTCTAAAATGGCTTTTAAAGTCAAATGCAGACATAGCTGGAACAATATCCTCTGCAAAAAAATCCACCTTAGGCACGGCATCCCTTGGAGAACAAAGATAAACAGATATACAGGCATGTAGCATTGTTAGCGTCCGATTTCTTTGAATAACCAGTTCTTTTTGTCCAGATTCAACAAAGTACTGCCTTAGAAATTCTAATAACGCAAATAATTCCCTGGGCGCAGCCATATTTGTTTACAACCCGATCAACTCGTGCTTGTTCGATTGCTATTAAAGGTACGCATGCGCATATGAGCTTTTCCGGTATCGACACTACTTACACGGGTTAGGCAATCGAAGGCAGCCCCGGAGTAAAAGATAGATTGGTAAGTACTGTTTATTTATTTGCTCTCAAAATCATGCAGACATGTAACAAAATATGTTTAACATAAAATAAAATCATTCATATAAATTTGGATTTGTGATTACACACCATAGAAAGAAAGATCAATCCATCTGTCGAGATAGTTAACCTTTAAAAAGTATTGCTGTCTAAAAATAGAACTACTGTTTTCTACTTTTTTTCACCTCGATGGTAGAACCCGCACGAGAGGTAAAATCACCGTACAACATCGAGTGAACATCCTGCAAAAACATGTCCTGGGATATTGTGCCGCTATCAAAGTGGGATTTTGGATACTTTGACCGACAGCGAGATTTGTTCTCGGAATGGCTGCATCTTTTTGACGATGACTGGCGAATGGGGAGTTTTGAAGAGTCCCGAATCCGGTTTGATAAGGAACTGGACAAGATTCGGAGAGAAATGCTTCGGATGGACGAACAACCAGTGAATCTGGATTTACGACAGCCTTTCATTACAGGTAGGCTTAATGCATTATGTCAGAATGATTTAAATTCACAATGATTTACATATAGAAAACAGCATCTGTTAATACAATTACGATAAGAAAATGAAATTTAATATCTTCATTGTTTGCATCTGATCTGTAAATAGCGCACAGTTGTGCCAATGTTTATTCAAAATTGTGTTTCAGAATTTTTTGCATGGCATATATTATTCGTTCAAATATGAAACGGTTCTACTGTACGTACGTGCGTACGTACGTACGTACTTAATATAGGTCAAGGACTGCGTGGGGTATATACATGATCTTCTAATATCATAACAAGATGTACATGTCACGTATCCATCTTTCATGGTAGATTCTATTATGAAATTATTAGTGAAATACACAAGTCATGTTTTCAATATGCATAAATTATGTCGGGTTTTAGTGCAAGCGAACTCACTTTCATGTTTTACTTCACTAATAAGACATTTCATTGTTATTCATGTAAACACGATTTTGAGAAAAGATATATTGGTTCATTGCCTTTAAGCATTTAACTACATTTTAATATCTTATCAATCAATGATTTGATTCTTTAAAAGATTTATTTGTTTTCTATTTGGTGTTTTAATAATAGATCTATGGCTGCAGAACAAATATATGACAACACATTAAAAAAAATGGTGTTGCTCTTGTTATTTACATTTTGTGTAATATTTGAATAGACTTGTGTATACAGTACAGTTTAACCTGTGTTAAGGACTACCTCTGGATAAAGATCTCAAATAAAGACCACTTCGTCTTGTGTATAAAGGCCATGTTTTTTCTCACCTTAAGATGACTTTTCACAGGTTCGATATATTTATACAACAATGAACATGAATTAGGATTTATTTAATTATTTTTTTTGCATTTTACCATTGATGATATTTAAAAAAGTTAAACTCACACATTATAAAGTAATTGGTGGAGAGTTTTTGAATCAATATCTTGATTTAAAAGGTTGCGCCCGGTCATTGACCCTGACCTTGATATAGCTGTTTATCTACACACCTAAAAACTTAAAAAATCATTGACTTGAAATGTACACACTTCAACAAAAATGTACGCTAAGTTTACCAGTATATTCAATTGGTAGATATGTTTTGAACTTTTGATGTATTGTTTTAGTGGCTACTACATTGTACTATTAATTAAATTGGCTTTTATGGCCCACTGTTTCCGTGGTTCATGGCACATTATTTTCTAAACTAATCGATGATTATTTATACTTAATTATGTCTTTTGTGTAAATAAATCTGGGCGTTCCGAAATTTTACTGTGCGCCCTATACAACATGGACGGTCTAAAATATCCTTTCCCGTGCAGTGTTCTAGTTAACGGACGTATGTGCGTGATTTACGCATATAGCACAACTTGCATGTAGAAGAAAAACTTAATAAGAACTAAATTTTGCGCTTATTTATCTAGGGGTATTTCCGTTCTGATAAATAAGCATTACAAAATTACTGTCCGACAAGGATTTTTGGCATACCTAACTGTAGTCCAATAGATTAGACGTTACAGGCTTGTTATAGCCTGACGTCTAATAGTTATTGCTCATAAACGCGTAGCATTTTGAAAATTTTTAAAAATGTCGGTTGACTTGCCTTTCAAGCTTTATTCAAAAGCCTATCTTCTGTTCTTTCAATTGCATGGTCTATCATTAACAAAAACTTTCAAACAATGTACTTATCAATTAAAAATAAAATAAAATATCCAACTACTGTAGCTCATCGCCTACTGATCTAATTAAGATGCCGAGTTCCTGGTATACCAAGATTGATCCCATTATATGAAACGGAAAAGAGTATCGAGCGCAACCTAACTGACGTGCAATTGAGCAATTTTCTAAATTCGAATATGAAATATTAATCATAATGCCGCGCCATTTGTAAACATCGGTGCCTGCCACAGAGCGAGTTTAACAAAGTGAGAGATTGAGATCTCATGATATTTTACGGATAGTGACTAATGGTATTCAGAATACGTTGTAAACAGAAATATTTGTAATATTTTTAAGTCTATGTTCATTACAAAATAGGGCAACAACTCTAATCGTATATATTACATCGCTGAGCTTTACATGTTTTAATCTAGTAGAATGTAACTCGAGCATGTACTAGATGATCAGTTTTTTATAGCTATACTACGAATTTGCAAAAGATCTTTAATTGGAGGTAAAAAAGATGACCAGATGTGAATGAAAAAGATTATTGTATGATAGACCAAATGACAATATGATAAGAAAAGATGATACAGAATGATCAGATCTAATGAATGAGATAAATTAAAGATCATGTAATACAGGGGCGTCCTACTGTAGTCATATATAATATGAGTGACGCGTAAAACCTACATTCTTACATGAAGTAACTTCGAATGTCAAAAATATTGATCTATAGGGTCTTTCGTACGCCTTGTAATTTAACTCATGATTTCTTCATTAGATATGAATGATCAATGTAGATCACTCTAAAGGTCCATAATACGTATAGCTACCTGAATAAGTTGAAGCAAGTTAAAGCTATACTTATCTAACTGATCGAATGCCTAATCTTAGTCTTAGAACTATTTGTATGACTTATATACCTATGCTGCATTGCCCTTTGATGGAGCGTACTAGTTAGTCAATGGATTGATATTAGCTCTTGGAAGTTAAGAAATAAACTTCAGAAACCAAGACGACAAACATATCGAAGTATTTCTGTCAGTGTTTGATTATTTTTCAGCATCTATTATGTCAGATTACTTGTCTAGTCAATATACCCTTATATGGGGGTCAACCTAGAACTAATTACAAAAGATTTACATTAGATGTCATAATGATTTAATTTTTGGACAAAGTTATGGATGTGCAAAAAAATACTATGCATGATCGTGATTCGTTGCCCGCAGTTATTTCGCCCCACTCAGTTATCAAGAACTTTAAAAACGCCGTCTCAGAGAAAAAATCTCAATTTATTAGTAATATTAAAAAGGTAATTATTTTTTGAATTATCGAAATTAAATCTTGTAAACGTCTGTCCTGACACATAAACATGTATTCTACGAGGCCTCTTGGAAATTTAATGAACGGAAAATGTGTAAATTTATATTACTGATGCGGGTATTTAGTTATTTGCCTGGTATTTTGTAAAATAATAGAAAAGGCTGATTAATTAGTTCAACATTCGAAATTTCATCGCCGGAACACACGGTACAAATTCCGTAGTCTATTTTACCGATATCAATAATACCCGAGGCTGTTGAAATGATTGTTCAGAAAACCTTCATCGTGTTACTGTGTAATTGGCTTATATATTGTTTAGTTTACAATTTAATTATATATAAAGCAATTTAATTTTAATGATTGTTGATGCACTGAAAGGTGTGCAGAATCCAACTTTTTATGTTAATAAAAATTGACACAGAGGTCACGGTCAAAATTCGACGATAAAAGAAAACGCCGCTCTTTGTCGCTCAGAACAGCTTACGATATGAATTTATTTGTGGACAATCATTAAAACTTGCGAACTGGCTTTGTGTAAAACAAATGTATTTTGTTTACTTCAGATCCAAAAGGGCAACATAAATTTAGCCTGAGGTTTAACTGCAGCAAGTTCAAGCCAAATGAAATCACCGTGCAGACCCAAGACAACACATTGAAAGTCCATGCAAGACACGCTCACGAAGAAGATGGCCGTAAGTTTTACCAAGAATTCTTCAGGGAGTGCACGCTTCCGGAAAACGTGGATCCGAAAAAGCTGCAGTCCAGTCTAACCAATGATGGCGTTCTCCAAATCGAGGCTCCAGTCCAGCCGACGGTTGTTGCCCCTAAGGAGCATCTAATACCGATAGATCATCTGAAAAAGGATTTGAAAAAAGATAAACAAGTTGTGGCAGTTGAAAAAGAAAGGGGAGATGGGAAATAAGACCCTATCAGTGTTAAAGAAGTTTTGTCAATGGTATTAAAATCTGCAATTTTGAAGTAATGAAAGATAACTCCTGACATCATGAAATTATTCTGTAATGAATACGTAAGCAAACGTTTATAAATATGTTTGAAGTTATTGAAATAATATTACACCACATGAAGAAACAAAAAAAAGTCTGTTATAAGACAAACCATAAAGAATGAAGAGCTGAGTTAAGATTCTGTTTGCAGTGAATGTGTATTAGCAAGAGGCAAACCATTGACATATAGAAGACCAAATGCAAGATTACGCTATCATAAGAGATCTAAAAAAACAATGGGGGAAGTTTTGTTTTGTTCATTAAAGACATATATGTTCCATGTTAACAAACATTTTTTTTTCTTCTAGTTTTTCATGTTTTAGAAATTCTGATTTAATTTTCCAGTAAGCTTCATTTGTCTGGCCTATCCACATTTTGGCTATTGCTGCAGAAAATGATCGCTTCTTGATACTACAGGTGATAAGGTGAAAGAGAAGTATGTTAACAATGGCATCACTAACTACTTTTTATCTTGTCTGGCAGTTATTAATCATTCATTTATTGTTGGCCACAATTAGAACAGGAGCTAACTATCCACAACCATTGTGCATGAATAGGTCGAGCGAGAAGTAGAAATAGTTAAAACAGCGGCAGATTCATCAGCCTTTAGTACTTATTACATTAATATTTAATAAAATAATTTTTCAATTTAGTAAGATGGACATCTGAAGATATAAAGTGCCATTTTTCAGCCATAGATCTTTCAACCTGTATTAGGGTTTTACAAAAAGCTGCCATAATATAATACATTATGCTACTACTACATGTATATTTAAACATTGACATAATATTTAATTATATTCACTTTATGCAACCAATGAAAATACCTGTTTGATTATGATAGAAGCAAGTGGCAAGATTGTAAATATCAGTTTGATTTTTTTATAAAGTTTATTACTGTTAGAAAGACGGTGTTTAAAGGCCCAATACTACAACATTATTATATCACTTCTTAATATTTATAATTCATGATTGAAGGCATGAAAGACTGGCAACTCATGTAAATCAAAATTATTCCTGTTTTTTAGCTCACCTGAGCTTGCTCAGGGTGAGCTTTTAGGATCGGTGAATGTCCGTCGTCCGTCGTCCGTCGTCCGTCCGGCCGTCCACAATTTCTTGTGAACACTCTAGCGGTCGCATTTTTGCCTCAATCATCATCAAACTTGGTCAGGATGCTTATCTAGTTGAAAGCTCGGATGAGTTCGAACATGGGTCATCTCGGATGAAAAACTAGGTCACAAGAGCTAAAAATAGAAAAACCTTGTGAACACTCTAGAGGTCACATTTTTGACCCAATCATCATCAAACTTGGTCAGGATGTTTGTCTAGGTGATAGCTCGGATGAGTTCGAACATGGGTCATCTCGGATGAAAAAAGTAGGTCACAGGAGCTATAAATAGAAAAACCTTGTGAACACTCTAGTGGTCACATTTTTGAACCAATCATCATCAAACTTGGTCAGAATGCTTGTCTAGTCAATTGCTTGGATGAGTTCGAACATGGGTCATCTCTGATGAAAAACTAGGTCACAGGAGCTAAAAATAGAAAAACCTTGTGAACACTCTAGTGGTCACATTTTTGACCCAATCATCATCAAACTTTGTCAGGATGCTTGTTTAGATAATAGCTCAGATGAGTTCGAATATGGGTCATCTCGGATGAAAAACTAGGTCACCGGAGCTATAAATAGAAAAACCTTGTTAACACTTTAGCGGTCACATTTTTGCATCAATCATCATCAAACTTGATCAAGATGCTTGTCTAGGTGATAGCTCGGATGAGTTCGAACATGGGTCATCTCGATGAAAAACTAGGTCACAGGAGCTAAAAATAGAAAAACCTTGTTAACACTCTAGTGGTCACAATTTTGACTCAATTGTCATCAAACTTGGTCAGGAAACTTGAATAGGTCATTGCTTGGAATAAATCGAACATGGGACATCTCGGATGAAAAACTAGGTCACATGAGCTAAAAAATAGAAAAATCTTGTTAACACTCTAGTGGCTACTGTTGTGATCCAAATATTCTGTTAATTGGTCTGAAAGTTTTTTTTTGATGATTTCTAAGTCAAGATCAAACATGGGTCATCTTGGATGAAAAACTAGGTCACACCGCCCCAAATATGGAAAAACCTTGTTAACATTCTAGTGGTCACATTTTCGACTCGATTATCATCAAACTTGGTCAGGATGCTTGTCTAGGTAATTGCTTGGATTAGTTCGAAATCGCATGTGAAACTAGGTCACCGGAGCTAAAAATAGAAAAAATCTTGTTAACACTCTAGTTGCTACTGTTTTGATCCAAGTATCCTGGAAATTGGTCTGAAAGTTTGTTTTGATGATTTCTAGGTCAAGTTTGAATATGTGTCACCTGGGTAAAAAACTAGGTCGCACTGCTCAAATATGGATAATCCTTGTTAACACTGTAGTGGTCACATTTTTGACTCACCTGTCATGAGACTTGGTCAGAATGCTTGTCTAGGTAATTGTTTGGATGAGTTTGATAATTCAGGTGAGCGATCTAGGGCCATCATGGCCCTCTTGTTTAACAAATGTTATTTGATCATTTATTACAAGTATTTTCTTATGTAGAAATTGAAGATTATTTTCATTTTAATTAAATGATGTTTGTGTCTTAAGATATTTCGGTATGGGCCTTTAAAATAATTTTGTATACTGATTTTATTCCCTACATTTGTGTTTTTGTTAAAGGATATCACAGTTTGTGTTCTTCAGAATATAATTTTGATTTACACATTTGTTCAGGAGGTTGTTAGCTTTTTACCGAGAGAATGTATACATGTAAAAAAGGCTTTTACAACAACTGATTAGTATATTTTATTTAAGATATCTTAATATTTAAATATATTCAGAGGAAATTAAAATACAGGCATTTAATATATTACTTAGTAAGAGGAATTTGCTTACTTGATTTTCAAGATCATGTCAAATATTTGAAATGTTAAGAACACTTTTTTTCGCCTTGCTATATCATTATCAAGTAATCAATAAAAATCAGTTTGCTTTAAAACAAGTTGTTGCTCATTTAACCACATCGTTTTAACCAGTGGACATCTTACCATTTATAAGAACACATGCACTTTTTAGCTCGACTTTTCTATGAAAAGGGGAGCTATCCTACTCGCCCCGGCGTCGGCGTCGGCGTCACACCTTGGTTAAGTTTTTCGTACCACCCCACTTTATTTCAGAAGTATTACAAGTATGGCTTTGAAACTTACCATACTTGTTCACCATCATAACCTCCATCTACAGACAAGAGTACATAACTCTGTCAAGGTTTTTGACAGAATTATGGCCCTTTTTTGACTTAGAAAGTGTATTGAGCTTGGTTAAGTTTTTTGTACCACCTCACTTTATTTCAAAACCATTGGAGGTATTGCTTTGAAACTGACCATACTTGTTTACCATCACGACCTTCATCAACAGACAAGAGGACATAACTCTGTCAAGGTTTTTGACAGAATTATGCCCCTTTTTGACTTAGAAAATACATTGAATATGGGTAAAAATCCACTTATTGCCTTAACCCTTTGAGATATTGCTTTGAAACTTTTAATGCTATTTCACATCATTACCCCCATCTGTACGCAAGAGAAGGTAACTCTGTCAGGGATTTGTTTTAAAAATTAAGGCCTTTTATCGACTTAGAATCTTGGTTAAGTTTTTTGTACCAGTCAACTTTTTTGACTGAACTGGTTGAGATATTAAATTGAAAGTTGGAATACTTGTTTACCATCATGGTCCCAAACATGGGCAGGAGAAGGTAATTCTGTTAAGGATTTTATTTGAATTATGGCCCTTTTTGACTTAGAAACTCAGTTAAAATTTTCATTCTTGTCCACTTGTTGACCTAACCATTTGAGATATTACTTTGGAAGTTGGAGTTCTTATGTGCCATCATGAGACCTATCTGTAAGCAAGAGAAGATAACTCTGTGAAAATGTTTCTTGATTTGTACTTAGAAATTCCTAGTTAAAGTCTTGTGTGCCCTTAACTGTCAAAGTTTTGTTTTATAGGCAAGCACTAAAAAAAGTCGAGCGCGCTGTCCTTCTGACAGCTCTTGTTAGTGACTCCACTGAGGTTTGCTTACTATTTGATGTCTTTACTCGAGTGCAAGATTTCAGATCATTTGCACACTCGAGTTTTTTTTTCAAATTCGCGCACATACTCGCTTAAAAAATCGGTTACTACAATCATGCTTTTTGACAATACAGTACAGATGCGGTTTTATCTGAAATATATAAAAACTGATTTATCATAATTGCAGCCTTCAACTCCGTCTCTCCCGTCAATGTATGCTGCAAAACTCAATCATCATCTTGGTTAACAGTTGACCAGAAACCTTAATTTAAATACCCGGCCCCCACACCCCAACATACTCGAACCAGCTTCAAATTTCTAAGCCTTCCCACGGACTTAAAGACTTGAGCCCCAGTCTCGGAATTTTCTCTGAGAGACTTGTGGTGGGTGCCCTGTATATCTATATTTGCTTTTATTCGCTGAACTTCCTTCTTGTCGGTATTCAAAATGTTCTCCAACTTTACAAGGTCTTTAAAATTCTATTTCTAAACAAGCACCAGCCAGTATAATCAATTGTAACATCTGCATGGATGTGGAAATTTAAAGGATCAAATCGATCAAAACTACAATTCTAGCAAGCCTTCGGTTTCGGTGGAATTGTGATACATTCTCGTGTCTGAAACAAACCCCCATCATCGGCAAAACAACTTTGAGCAAGAATCTTTAAATTCATTGCTTAGTACTGGTAGGTTCCAGGAGGGGTTCGGAAGTGTATCTATAAGCTTATTGCTTCCAGCCAACATGAAGGTTCCCGGCCAAAGTAAAAAGACAACCAAAAACAAACTATACTTAAATTTAGTAATAATAACAGCGAGACCGATAGCTTAAAAACATACAATTGTACCTTTTAGTTTTAATTTCAGGTACATGGACTTCTAATATATTTGTTATCAAAACGGGAGTCAGGGGAGGTAACCGCTGCGGGGATTTAGTTAAAGTTCATATTGAATAGTTGTGTATAGTTGAATATCTTTAATTATGTTTAATATGCTCGCTGAAAATTTCGAAGTAAATAAAGGAGATGTAAGGCCGTGTAATATATGCTTGCATTGTGATTGCAGTAAGAGGCTTCCATTTGATCACATTTATACGGAAGCGTAAAAAGATAACTCCTACGTAGGACTTTGTACATAAATTCTACGTAGGACTTTATAACTCCTAAGTAGGAGATAAAAATAGCCTAATTAGGACTTCATAAGTCCTACGTAGGACTTCAAAACTCCTATGTAGGACTTTTTTTATAGATACGTAGGACTTTCTAACTCCTACGTAGGAGATAGAAAAACCTTATTAGGACTTTATAACTCCTACGCAGCGGAACACATATAAAGTCCTACGTAGGAGTTATAAACTCCTACGTAGGACTTTTAAACTCCTACGTAGGACTCCTAATCAGGCTTTTTTAACTCCTACGTAGGAGATATAAAGTCCTACATAGGAGTTTGTAAGTCCTACGTAGGACTCCTAATTAAGTTTTCTTTTTATCTCCTACGTAGAAGTTACAAAGTCCTACGTAGGAGTTATCTTTTTTTATAGAACATATTAAAGTGGCACCAGGACGCTTCCGTACATTTAGCATTTCTTTAACTATCATTAAAAATACACACACAATTTTCCGTAAGAGGATCTAAGATTTACATATAGCCGCAGACGACACGGTCTGTTCTATAATTATCCAGGAGCATCTAATGATTACTTACATGTGATGTCATACTTACATTGTTTTATGTAACCTGATAATATAAATACAAAATGTTATGAAATAGGTCTTTAATGAGGACATTATATTGTAATGAATCGTGAGGCGTCACATGACCAATACCGTCTACAAGATCTCTGTCCTGACAGAGATGACAAAACCACGTGATGAATTAATTTATCTCTAACACGTTGAAATACCATTTGCTGATGAATCTCAAATACAATATATTGCTTCTACCTAACTCATTTTCATAGACTATACGGATAAAAAATAAGTTTAATATTACATGTATTTGCCGATTGTTGTTTTGCGACGTTACCCGTACTCCCCAAGTGTGTTTGGTTCCTTATTAGTAAAAAAAAAAGTAAACAAGTTATATGCACGTGTTGCTGTTGTTTATCCTGCTACCATAATAGTTTAAATATTACATACTGCCTCACGCGAAGGTTGTTCTTATATGATTTTTATAAAAAAAAACATGAAACAAAAATGATATTTTAGTCGATTTCGGAAGATTTCGTTACGTTAATTATTCATCGTCATACGACGAATTATAAACTATAGTGCATGTATGTTAACGTATGTTCCAACATGATGTCTTATCTTTAGGTCAGGGCAATGACCTTGATTTGATAAAGCAGTGCAGTCGTAAGTTCCTTTCAAAGTGAACACTTGGCACAGTGACACGAACAGCCGGCATCATGATTAAAATATTCATCGGAATAATTCTTTCTTTCCATTTCCTAGCCGCAAGTGCCAAGTTTACATGGACGAATTGTGGTAAGATTCTAATTTAAACATTCTTAATAATATGTATAAACTAATTCACGTGAAGTAGGCAAAATAACTATTAGCTCTAACACATTGGTAATGAGTTTGAATATGTTGACTTGCTAAAGCTTGTACAACAAAATGATTAAGGCCTACTTGAAGACTTCTATTTTCAATTTAACAAGTCATGTTGATCACTCGAAAATTCTCATTTATTGTCGTTGGTTCGACTTAAGCCATGATTCATAATTATGACGATGATCCTAAGGTCATAATTTTTTGCAACAAAATACATGTCCTGTTAAAGGGAGACACAGGCAAAATTTTCATTTCTTTGTTTTGATTTTTTCATTCATTATTCCGCAAATGCCTTAAAAATGAATATATTAGACAGTCAAAGGAACAAAACTTTTCTCCATATAAAGAATGAAATAATGATTTCCTAAAAGAACATGTCAAATAGAATGACTTAGACTTGTTTCAATCATACAATATCCACAATATCTGTTATTGTAACTTCAAGGGTTTGTTCAAGTCATGTGACTTGTTTTAAAAATATTTGGTGATTCTATTCTAAATTTTGTTCAACCTTTATACCTCAAACCCAAAATATAAAGAATTTAAACAGAAATTCATGCTTAAACTTCAAGAAATGTTATTTAGCGTGATTTGAGTACATAAATATCATTTTTGTAATTCTTTTTTTTTTTTTTTTTTTTTTTTTATTGGGGGGGGGGGGGGGGGGGGGGGGGGGGGGGGGAGGAGAGAGCAGTAAAGGTCTTACTCTACAAAATGAATAAAGTCGATATGAATTGGAATCTGCCAAAATAATTAAAACACTATAGATAACTACATGTATATTACCGGTCATGGCACACTTTAATTTTATACATGTATATAATAGTACTAATTTAAGTAATATAAAAATAGCTATTACCCAACATACGATAAATATCATTGTCAAAATGAAGAGCATAATTATACCCCTGAAACGAAGTTGGGGGGATATATAGGAGTCACTCGGTGGTATAGGAGTCACTCGGTGGTTGGTCGTTCGGGTGGTCGGTCGGTCAAGCAGTCCGTTGCATTTTCCTTTTGCGGAGCATAACTTGAAGACTAATGATTGGAATTCAATAATACTTCTTATAATGATCAAGCACAATGAGAGGAAGTGCAGTGCACAAGAAACATAACTCTATCTTGATTGATTACAGAGTTATTGTCCTTCGTTACTTTCCCTTTTCTGGAGCATATCTTGAGAATTCAAATCAACTTCATACAATGGTCAAACACAATAAGGGGAAATACAGTGCACAAAAAACATAACTCTATCTAAAGTAATTACAGAGTTATTGCCCTTTGTTACTTTTCCATAGCTTTCTTTTGTCCGTACCATAAATTCAAGAGTTATGGTTGGAATTCAATATAACTACATACAATGGTCAATCACATTGAGAACAAATGCAGTACACAAGAATCATAACCTCATCTTGACTAATTAAAGAGTTATTGCCCTTTGTTTCTTTTCATTGTCTGGAGCATAACTTGAAAATTATTCGTTGGAATTCAATACAACTTCATACAATCATCAAGCTAATTAAGAAGAAGTGCAGTATATAAAAACCATAACTATATCTTGACTAATTACAGAGTTATTGTCCTTTGATACTTTTCCTTGTCCGGAGCATTACTTGAAAAATACTGCTTGGATTTCAAAACAACTTCATACAATAGTCAAGCACAGTAAGAGGAAGTGCAGTGCTTAAGAACCTTAACTCTGTCCAGAGTAATTATAGAGTTATTGCCCTTTGTTACTTTTCCATTGCCTTTTTCTTGTCCAGAGTATAACTTGAAAACTACAAGTTGGTATTCAATACAATTTCATACAAAGGTCAAGTATTTTGAGAGAAAGCGCAGTGCACAGAAAGTGCACAGAAACCATAACTCTTTCTTGACTCATTTAAGAGTTTTGCCTTTTGTTACATTTTATTGTCTAGTGCATTACTTGAAAATTAGTGTTTGAAATTCAATGAAACTTCATACAATGGTCAAGGGCAGTGAGATGAAGTGCAGTGCACAAGTACCATAACTCTTTTTGGACAAATTAAAGTTATTGCCCTTTGTTACTGTTTTGTCTAGTGTATAACTTGAAATCTAATTGTTGGAATTAAATACAACTTCATTCAATGATCAAGGGCAATGAGAGGAAGTGCAGTGTACAATTACCATAACTCAATCTTCAGTACTTGTAGATTTATTGCCCTTTGTTCTTTTTCCTTGTCCGGTGCACAGCTTAAAAACTTATGTTTAGAATTCAATGCAATTTCATACAATGGTCAAGCACAATTAGAGGAAGTGCAGTGATCAAGAAGCGTAACTCTTTATGGACTTCTTACATTGGAGTAATTCAATTAAATTTCATAAATGGTCAACCACATTTAAAGAAAATGCAACATACAATAACCACAATTATCTTTAATTGCCCACATCCCTAACTCTATTTCAGTTCTTTGTTACAAGTAACTTCCTCATTTCCGAAACAGTCTTGTTGCGAGGGTATCACATTTAGTGATAATTCTATTTTGCAATGTTTTGAATACAGTCATGTTAATATCTTTTCCAGCCCCGCCAGACGCTATCCTGAAAGTAAGCAATGTGGAGATAGGGCCGGACCCTGTTGTTATACCAGGTGATTTGGTGATGACAATGGCAGCCAACAGTACCGCCCCTCTTGGAAGTTCAACTCTTAACCTGTCAGTCAAGAGGAAAACATTTCTTGTAGATATCCCAATACCGTGCATAAGCCACATTGGATCTTGGTAAATCAACCATTACGGGTTAATTTAAAGTGTGTTTGCCTGAATGTATATGAGGCGGGACATGTTTGCCTGCGTGTGTGTGTGTGAGGCGAGGCGAGGCATGTTTACCTGCGTGTATGTGAGGCGGGGCATGTTTGCCTGTGTGTGAGGCGGGGGCATGTTTGCGTTGGTGTGAGGTAGGCCTGTAGATATCCAATACCGTGCATAAGCCACATTGGATCTTGGTTAAATCAACCATTACGGGTTAATTTAAAGTGTGTTTGCCTGAGTGTATATGAGGCGGACATGTTTGCCTGCGTGTGTGTGTGAGGCGAGGCGAGGCATGTTTACTTGGCGTGTATGTGAGGCGGGGCATGTTTGCCTGTGTGTGAGGCGGACATGTTCACGTGCGTTTATGTGAGGCGGGGCATGTTTGCCTGTGTGTGAGGCAGGGGCATGTTTGCGTGGTGTGAGGTAAGCCTGTAGATATCCCAGTACCGTGCATAACCCACATTGGATCTTGGTAAATCAACCATTACGGGTTAATTTAAAGTGTGCTTGCCTGAGTGTTTATGAGGTGGGACATGTTTGCCTGCGTGTGTGTGTGAGGCGAGGCGATGCCTGTTTGCCTGCGTGTATGTGAGGCGGGGCATGTGTACCTGAGTGTGTGTGAGGCGGGGGCATGTTTGCCTGCGTGTGTGTGAGGCGGGGGCATGTTTGAATGCGTGTGTGTGAGGTTGGGCATGTGAAATTGGGATGTGTTAATGTTAGTTGGGGACAGACTTTGGTTAAGGGAAGTTGGATGTCTTGTCGCGATTATCTGGATGACTTTCGTATTCAGTTTTTTAAGTTGTCAGGTTGAGCACTGACTAGTAATATCAAGGACAAAAAACTGTTTTGTTTAACAATAATAAAACATCGCTAATTCACTCGCAAGTTCGCAAATTGCATTCTTTAAACACAGTGTCTTACTGTTTCAGCTCATATCCAGACTTATGTACCCTAGTTGATCAGATGATTAACGAAAATTGGCTGGGTGTCACTTCCGGTATTGCTACACAGCTCAAGACCATCCTTGCCAACAGTGGTATAGATGCATCCCGATGCCCTCAACCTGCACAGACCCTCAAGATTGACCACCAGTCTATCCATCTTCCGGAAATACCATCAGCACTTTCACACTTTGCTGCAGTAAGGATATTTGTTTGTTTGATTTTTACGTTTCACCACACAATATAGGTCATGGCGACTACTCAGGTTTTCTAGTGGAGGAAGACAGCAAATGCCCTTCCGTACATTATTTCAGGCACGAACGGGCACCTGAGAAGCACCTGAGTATAGAAACACGTTCCGTTAGCTGGCTGTTTGTTTCCTCACATAAAAGAATCCAAATTCCATGTCGGGATTCGAATCTACAGCAGTAAGGATGTTAAAATATCGAAATAATATACCGGTAGAAAACTGTGAGTAAGATTGGGTAAATTTCTCATGTGAAAGAAGAACCAAATATACATGGAAAGATCTGGTATTTTTTAAAATCAGTGATCCGGGTCTTCCGGCAACGGAGGCCCGATGATTTCCCGTATATATTATATGGGTAACCTCAACTTTTCTGTACTTGAAACTACGAGATTGAGTACGAATATCATTACAAAATTTATCGATAACCAAATATAAAGCAAAACACGTCAGTAATTTATATTTTTTTCAATCACAAATGCAATAAACAAATTAATACATGTATAGTCCATTTTTCTATATATTTTTCAGGGGGATTATCATATTAATATTCAGTTAATTGACAACGTTAGCAAACAGATGAATTTGTGTGTCGATGCCTTTCTCACAATCGAGGAAAAAGAAAAATGTACTGGAATTTTTTGCATTTTTGGTTAGAAATGTTTCGATGTTGTTTTTTTATTCAAATAGAAGAAAAAATAAAACAATATCACTGCGTAAGAATTTTTGTTTATTGAAACATGCAGTCAATAAAAATTGGCACCTTTGGGCTTCAATAGAATCCATATCTATGTCATAAATTTGGGTGTGACCCCAACACCAGGCATGATATATAGGATGCTCCGAGGAGAATTTTGGACTTCACCATTTAGTACCTATTTGGATTGAGAGTGTATACCTAGAGTGGGTGGGAATGGGGCGTACGAACTCATGAAAATGCTTAAAAAATAGTTGGACGTGCTATTAGCTAAAATATGTTACTTCTCTCATACTTGTCACAGATAATACTATATTTATCTTAAAAATATACCCTTATTTATTATTTTAAATCAGAAATTAACTATTCAGAACCCATTTCCTAAACAATATGTTTAATACACCATCCCCTGGAAAGCGGGTAAGTGGTTTTTGTGCACGCCAATCACCCATTGTACGACTCTACAGATTGAAATCATGAAAATATTCATATACATCTTTATTTTAAAGTTATGTTGATTTTTTTTATAAAAAAAGGCACAATGAATCAAAGAATATATTTATCCACTAATACTGAATATAATAAAAAAAATAATGAAAGAAATTAGAAAAAAATATATGTTGAGGATTTGAACCTGCAACGTCGCGACTGTTTGTTTGTTTGTTTCATTTTATGCCTTTTCCCAACAGTATTTCAGTCATATAGGCGGATAGTTTCCTAATCATCGTTCCTGCAGAGTTACACCAGTACTAGACTTCCTTCCTCCGCGCTAAAATACCAAAGGGATCGAACACACGCCTGAGAGGTAACTGGATTAGACGTCATCGACTATTACCCTCGACCACGTAGGCGGTTCATCGGGACGTTAGTATTAAGTCAAGTATGGGACAATTTCATATCCTTAAATTTAAAAGTTATGTACATCGTAATAAATTACGGAAACTAACGAAAAATTTTCCGAAACTTAATGAGTCTCTTTTCAAAACATATTTGTAAACATAACATTGCACTAGCACGTAAAAAGCATCAAGGAATTGTTTTCAATAACAAAACGCGAAATAACGAGTCAGACATGTTTTATTATGCAAGAATTGTGCTTATGAAACTTGTTTGTGCATTATCATCAGCCCGATTATGCAGGGCAAAGTTAGCTTGAGTTCTTCTGCGGACCAAATGTCCGTTCACCCTCTAATGATGAAATTTATGAACACAATCCTCGTGATCCAAAAGAAAATACATGTAGGTTGTACATGTAACTGTAGTGTCCGAAGTATAGCCACGAAAACCCCGTGCAAACCGTGGCTCTGTGTACACCTGGCTATTCATGTACAATCGTGGCGTACTGTTGAATAATCCATTTAAAAAAGGTGTGAAAGATTATTTACAATTAGTATATACCAATATGGCTGAACGGAAGTACACAAGGTTTCATCGGACGGCGTTTGATAGATTCATACCTTTCCGGCCGAACTTGGATGTTGAAACGTCACACGCGAGACTTATGCTGCGTTTACCGGACTGTGCAGAGAATGAACTTGGTCAGTTCAAGAGCCCAGTTACAAAATCGTACGCTCGACTTTTGTCAGAAACAACGCATGTGGAGGATGGAAATGTTTTGCCGATATGCAGTAAACCATTCGCAAGTATGATTTTTCCATTGTACTTTTTTATTAATTTTTGTCGATGAATGATAAGGACAAAATAAGTGTTTGTCGAATGTTTTTGCTGTTATTTTTTTGACAATTTTTTCCTAGAAATTACCGGTTTTAGTATACATTACCTTGTGTTTTACATATTAACTATTTACATGTATATAATACTGCTTTGTATTTATAGATATACAAAATATTTGTTGCAGTACTTTAAGATTATTTCGTTGATCAAGCATTGTAAATTACTATTTTGCAGTATTTCTAGTATACAAATACGCACAAACAATGACTGTGAATAGTGAAAAAATGTAAAACACAGTACATTTGTGTATACACAATGCCATGTTTTATTTATACACGAAAAAAACCGCCCATAGTCATTTGAACAATTATCTGAGTATAATAACTGTTACATAAAGTAACTGCATATTATGCACGAGGAAAACAAGATAACTGTTCATGTGTACTTGTAACTGTAGATTAAAGACAACTGTATGTCTATTTCTCTATACTTTTATTAACTCCCCTGAGCACAAAGTGTTCAAGATAAGCTATTGTGATCACTCACTTTGCGGCGTCCGTCTGTTCGCAATATTTTGAAGAACACCTGCTACTAAACCATTGATGAATGACTTCAAAGATTATAAGAATGATTATCGGACAAACTTTTTTCATTATTGTTAAAAAGAACATTCAAAGCAGAACTATTGTTTCCGTGGTAAACGAAAGAAAATACTTCTCAGTACTAGAGCTTTGATATATCCTACGTTGAACATTTTGCAGCGGGCCTGTACAAAATTGTTCATTTGGTCTGTGGTCAAATTGGTCCTACGTCGGGGGTCAGGGATTTTCTTCATATGTTGTATATAGTAAAATTGATTTTTTTCTCCTCTGAACCACCAAAGTCTAGCACTTAAGATATTTGACATTTGTCCTCTGCAGGTCCTTTCAAAAAGCGATTGACTCAACTATTTCCTACAAGACCAGATGAAGGGTACAGTTCTCCAACAACTGACAAAATCCGAAGTATTCCGACATCACCAGATTGCATCATGGACATGCCAGGACTTAGAGACGATTTTTGTAAGACCAGTAACCAAGTATATTTTGTATATCTGTATGTATATGTGCTATGAAATGTGTTTTTAATTCCCTGTTTAGGGGCGTCCGAGGCTGAGTGGTTAAGGTTGTTGACTTGCAAACCACTTGCCCCTCATCGCTGTGGGTTCGAATCCCGACAGGGACTTTGGAAGCTATCCAGCTAGCTTAAGGAACCTCTGTGGTTCAAATCAGGTGCCGGTTCGTGCCTGAAATAATGCACGAAAAGGCACCTTAGGTCTTCCTCCACCAGTAAAGCTGGAACGTCGCGAAATGACCTATACTGCATGTGTCGGTGTGACGTAAAACCCAAAACAAAACAAAAAGATCCCTGTTTATGAATGATTCCCACGTACTTCTCTGGTAAACTATTGTGCAATCCAGGGTGTCTTTTCATAGGACTTTCTTCAGAAATGCTTATGTTTTATGGTAAGATATATAACAATGTAAAGACTTTTCAATGTCTCTTCTGACTGAACGGTTACCTTTAAGGTTTGAGGCATCAGAATTGCAGCCACCAGTTATTCCTTCGTGATTAGGTTCGAATTACATGAGTCTATGCATCTCTTTGCTCCAGCAGGTGAGGTGTTTTTGTCCCTCTGGTGTTGCTTTTAGCTTGAGAACCCGAAGCTTTCGTATTTCTGCGCCATATGACCTTAATTATGTTGTTGCGCCATAAAACCAACCAAAACAAAGACTATTCAAAATATTAAACGTATTTTTGATTTTAAATATCACAAATGAATGTCACATGTATGAGATCAAACATAAGATATCTAATATCTCCTTAATATAATTAATTGTCCCACCATAAAAGACAAAAAATATAATGGGCTTGTATCCTTAAAACTCTATGTAGTATTGTCAAATA
Organism: Ruditapes philippinarum; assembly: GCF_026571515.1. Classification (NCBI taxonomy): domain Eukaryota; kingdom Metazoa; phylum Mollusca; class Bivalvia; order Venerida; family Veneridae; genus Ruditapes; species Ruditapes philippinarum. Next base: position 34,143 of record NW_026864135.1, read on the forward strand.
TAACACAAAGGTTAATTTATGTATTTTTATAACCTTTTTTTATTCCAGACACAAATTTGCTAGATTGGAGCAATAAGAATTTAATTGCCGTTGCACTGTTCCAGTCAGCATATGTATGGGACGCCGAGTCCAAAGACTGTCAGAGAATTGAAATACATTTTCCACAATCATATTACTATATATCGGCACTGGCCTGGAGTCCAAGAGACAAAGCATTGGCCATATCTGATAACGACGGAGAGATAACGGTAATAACCTTAGTAATAAACAATCGTAACTTTTCGGCCCTTTCCATTAAACTTCGGATAAGGACGGCATAAAGCATCGGATCAAAATCGAAGAGGAGATTGCATCGATTGTGGCAACCCGACCATATTAGGATTCGTCCTGGCCTCAATGTTGTTAAAAACAATTATCTAAGATCTGTCTCAAATAACATGATGTTTATTGGTCAGTGTACATTTCGTGGCAGTTTCTGACCAAAAAAAACGAAATTCGATTTTGAGCCTAGAGAATTCTTTATATCCTCGGCTAGCCATGTACATGTAGTTTTCAGATATTAGTTTTATTACGGGCAATATGAATTTTAAAAATGAGCATCGGTAAAAAGAATATGTGAATTTCCGTTGCCCCCATCCATATTTATGGAGTTCCACCCACGTGTTTATATTTAAATGTTTATAAAGTTTAAGTGGGATCCTGAGGAAGTAAATGTATTCCATAAAGTCAGAAGATTCCTAGGTACAATTTTTGAATGGATATCAAAGATCTTAGTTCAAATGGTTCAATGTTTATGCTGTCTTTTAATGTACAAATCTCTTTGTCTGTTTAGAAAACAAAAGCTGAAAAGTCCGACGGATAAAGTGTAATAATGCTTAAAAAAATTTAATATTTTACAGATTTGTGACGTTGAAAAGTTGCAGTCTCAGAGAAAATTTGTTCCACTTAGACAAAAATGTTCAGTTGGAGCACTCAAGTGGACAAACTACGGAATTATAAGGTATGTTTTAGAAAACAAACTTATATGCTGTGTTTTTTGTTTGTTTGTTGAGTAATGTATTTGTGCAGTGCCCTTGTAACGCATTTGTCTTCTTTTTTTTCAAATCATACTTTGTATCACAGTGCCGCTGAAAAACAATATGTAATTAAAAATGGTATGTAATTATTGAACAGATGATTTTGTAAAACAATTATTCCCAATTTGGCGACATAAGTAATTTGGTAAATTACATGTACGTTTATCTTTGTCACGTGTTTTTTTATCTTTAACGTTTGTTTTTCGAAATCTTCTTAACAATATGTATTTGTTTACTATCATACAAAATCATCTAAGGGTATCGCAATGCTTTTCAACGTCGCATTTTGTAAATGTCCATTTGTATTTACGACGCACGGATTTTTTTGCGTTGTTTGACAATGTTTTACTTCTTGAACTATTTTTACATTATTAATACGTAATCGTCATACAATATTTTTTACGTTTTAGCGTTGTTTTGTGCGTTTACGTTTTCTCACGTTGAATGTTTTCTCACGTTGAATATACGTCAACCATGATCGCTTTTCAAATAGTTAATAACTTGAGTATTGTACAATATTTTCTACGTTTATTCACAGTGATATAGTGCTTTCACGATTTTCACGTTGCATATATGTTAACCTTTATACAATATAGCACGTTTTAGCGATGTTTTGGTTCGTTATCGCTTTTCATATTGTTCGTATATACTAGTTTCTCAACCATTACGGAACATTAACGTTTTCACGTTAACGCTTTTCACATGGGCGCTCACCATTACGTAACTTCTACGTTTTTAGCGTTGTTTTTTCAGCGGAAACCGGAGGGGCGAGATACGGATTCATGATGACAGATGTAAAGATAGTTCGGCGTTAAAATGCATGGATGGACATCACCGGAAAGACGTATGCGGATTATCAGTCTCATCTGGCACGTCATATTTGGCAAGTGGAGGTGACGACGGCCATGTTAATATTTGGGATCTACGAATGATGACAAACTGTAAAACTATTAAGGCCCATTCTGCGTGTGTTAAGGTATAAATGTGTTTTGTGTGCAATCTTATATGTTTCAGATGAAGAACAGAAGTTTTTCATAAATATTTCTGCTTATTAGTCTATATATAAAACTTGCTGTTTCTTATAATGATAGATTAAGAAAGGGACAGTAAAGTATTAATATTTATCACATCGCAGTTGTGCGTATCTCAAATATTCACATCTTAAAATAATGATAAATGGATTGGCATTAGAATTTGTTTGGCCGTTTTGTTTCATACTTATACTTAACAACACCTTAGACAGAACTATCACGAGGCGGAATTCAACTGTGACCTTCACTTTTAAATAACCTTGGCCAAAATAAATTAAATGGATTGAAATTTCATTAAATTGGCAAAATTTGACAACAGAATTTTTGCATGAAGTCTACTTGCGAATATCGGAAGAAATAAGACATGATTCATGAATGACATCTATATGCTAACGTCATTTTTAATGCTTGCTTAACTTGGCTGTAATGAACTTTCAGCGTCATTTGTGGAAATTTAATAATTTTTGATTATAATTTGGACACAACGACATGATTAATAACATCATCATACTGTCTGAAATGAAAAATTATGATTCTAAATGACCTTGACAATCAAGGTTATATCTTGATTATTCATTAACTTTGCAGTAACCTGTTACATTTGTACATGTATTTATTGATGAATTTGATTTAAACTTGGACAAAAATCATTTAGGACCAACCCAAACAATGGTTATTTTAAATTTCACATCGACCTTTGAAAGAGCTTAAACAAACAAAGCTTCTATCGTTTGAAAACAAAAAGGTCATGTAAGGCCCATCTTTGTGGTACCTCTTGTTTAAGAAATCAAAGCTGTATATGTGTGGGTATTAATCACGTTCAGCAATAGTTCTAGTTGGAATTATTTTAAATATGTTTATTGTTGAAGGCATTGTCTTGGTGTCCGTGGAGACAGAATGTCATAGCGACAGGTGGTGGGTTAAATGATGGTAACATACGGCTATGGTACGCACATACGGGGGAACAACTTGCAGAAACCGCCACTAATTTACAGGTTGGAAATAAGCAGACATTTTAGACATAGATGCACATTTCTGACAGCCTTTTAGGGTTAAATATTAGGTGTTTAGGATAGTTGACTGTTATACTTATTCCAGAAATGATAGAAGGAAAGTTTCTTGCTAGTAAAGCGATAGCTCAGACTGCTCTTACAGCTCTTGTGTGAAATGATGCTCGCAGTGGGATCTGAAATCTTACATGGAAAATCACTACTTAATATTAATATTAATCGACTTAATTTTCTGTCTTTCCGTTTATGCGCGAAAATGATGTTACATTGTATTTCCGTTGCTAAGGATATTTCAAAATGTAAAACAGTGTGGCAATACCACGTGACTATGACGTCATTTTCGGCATCATTTCCAAGACAAATATTGCTCGATTCGGAAAAGAAAATAGCCGTAAATATTTTATTTCTGTACCAATTTCTTTGGGATATGCACCAGTCTACGGGGAAAAATATAAGCTTTCCACAGAATGTTGGATCTTTGTCAGTTTATAAGCCGTTTTATCAAACACTTTGCATAACCTTGGAATTTGCTTGTATTATAGCGGGCTTCAGTTGCAAGCTATTTCGTTTTCTGACGTTATTTGGTCTATGCCATGATTAAAAAGTCAGGTTTACATCAACCGGGAGTACGGAAGGCAAAACTCTACCTAAATATGTTCATATTTTTATTATGAATGACATAAATCTTACATTTTTCTTCAATTGTCAATTCTGGCACCAGTTCCAAGTCGAAAAAAAAAGACTACAGTTTAAAGCAGATTTTATAATCCGTTGCAAATGCGAAGCAACATGCCTACCGATCTCTTTCTACAAGTTAGTTTTTTCATTGTTGATCTTTCACAGGGAAATTGTGAAAAAACTGATTGTTCCTTAAAGTAAATGACACTTACTTGTATCGCAATAGTGCACGTCAAAACACATAGATTTAGTCCTTCCTATCGAAAAATAATATTTTGGTTTCGTTTTGAAGATGTTTAAAGTATTGCTCATCTTATCCTATGTAGTAAAATATGTTTTATTCTATTTCACACTGGCGAAATTGATAAGAAATATATGTGTTCTCAGTGAGAGAAAGAGTTAAAATAAAAAAACAAACTTTTGTATGCTACGTAAAGGGTTACACTTTAACGCGAGTGTTGTAAAGCTTAAGGTAATTTTTCAGTCTATTTTTTGTAAAGAGTAACTGACAAACACTGGTCACACTCGTGAATGTGACGAATAGGTTCTTCTGTCCTCAAAAGAGAGACTTTTAAAAGGTATATATTTTTTCTGGAATTACCGTATAATAAATTTCTATAGAGTTTGATAAACGAAATCACAATTTGAAGTACTATGCACATGTATCATGTATCGGAATTAAAGTCATGAATCTAATTGTCACGCGCATTAACATGGCGTTGACATTTTATGCTTATTAAACTATAAGCACTTTCATCATCAGTCAGATTTTGTTCTTTGTGTAGAACAATTTTAAATTTTTAAATATCATTACATATAACTTGGAACTTTGCCGTGTAAACCTGATAGTATTGTTACTTAGTTGCATTACTTATGATTCTCTATTTATCAAAAAGGCCCAAAATAGCCATGAGTCGCCAATAAAGAACGAGAATGGACGCCATGTGGAGTAAACAAAGTAGAAAATAGTAAACAGATAAATGATTTTACAAACCAACAGCCATCGATCACAGTCAAATTTCTTGAAACAAAACATTCAAAAAGACGGAAATAACAATGATTATCAATAATTATATAAATATTTACATTAACATCTGTAATAGCAACACCGGCAAGATCTATGACTGGGGTCCATATGACACTGATGCGTCCATTGAATAATTGATAGCTAACATAAGCTAAGTAAAATTACGATTACATTTGAAGAGTATATTCAATTTTTATCTATCAACTGTCAAATGACTTACTTCTTTATTTACATATCAGATAATTCACTTATTTGGCATATGCATTATGTTTATCATATTTTAGATTTTAATATGTGGTCCTTTTTTTTAAATCTTAAAATGCTACAAAAATCCTGTTGAGGACATCTGCAGGTCATGCCGCGTGCAATAATCCATGCATTTACAGCCAATGACCACATCGATAAGAAATAGTCCCAAATAGCCCTATCGTTTTTATTCAGTTGATAGAGACATTATTGTTAAAACATTCTACTCTATTTAAATGTTTTCAAACCCCTTCCTCTCTTTACAATGTGTATTGGTGACCTCTCTGATAAAGCTGGGTTGACTGATATAATTAACTTAATTTGTCAGATATGCAGTTTATCAACAGAAATAAATTCAATAATAAAATAAATAGTGTTTAGTGTTCTTAAGTGAACGAAGTTATATCCAGTTCACGAAAAACGGTTACCGTGGGTATGAAACCAGGATGTAAAAATATTTTTTATCAACGAGTGCCACTGTGTTAAAAAGCTGAATCTATCATACAGGTTCTTTACCAAGTATATATATGAAATAACTCTTTACAAAAGAATAACCTTTGACTTTAAAATTGCCGCGTTGAGGCGTAACGCTTTTCACAGCATACAAATGGAAGTGATCCTAAATGTGCACGTTCATTGGCCAGGCTAGCTAAGTCAAACCGAGCCTGCAACATTTTCAATTTTGCCGTTTTGGGCGATATTTAGGGTTTCTGTTTTCTCTCTATTTTGAATATTCCACGTTTAGTATTGCTACACATGGCACTAATAGATACCGTGAAAAGAGCAAATCAATTTCTTTACAAATACAGACAACAATTTTACGACTTTTAAAATCATTTATAGCGCAGCAAGTATAAATCATTTAAATATTCATTTGTGTTTATGTAAATTGTATAGTAAATAAAATGTGTTTCATGGTTAACATAATTATAGAAAGAGAACGGAAGGCATGTTTCTTTGCATTTGCAACGGATTATAAAATCTGCTTTAAACTGTAGTCTTTTTTTTCGACTTGGAACTGGTGCCAGAATTGACATTGAAGAAAAAGGCAAGATTTACGCCGTAAATAATAAACATATAAACATTTTAAGGTAGAATTGTGCCTTCTGTACCTCCGGTTGATGTAAACCTAACTTTTTAATCATGGCATAGACCAAATAACGCCAGAAAACGAAATAGCTTGCAACTGAAGCCCGCTCTAATACAAGCAACTTCCAAGGTTATGCAAAGTGTTTGATAAAACGGCTTATAAACTGACAAAGATCCAACATTCTGTGGAAAGCTTATATTTTTCCCCGTAGACTGGTGCATATCCCAAAGAAATTGGTACAGAAATAAAATATTTACGGCTATTTTCTTTTCCGAATCGAGCAATATTTGTCTTGGAAATGATGCCGAAAATGACGTCATAGTCACGTGGTATTGCCACACTGTAAAAGAGACTGATTATAAAAAGATAGCTTATATCTTTATACTTTAAGCTTATTATTGTGGCTATGAATTCATACTTAAATTAGTTTATTTCGTAACATAGATTATACAAAAATGCTGGAAATAACAAATGCTGCCTATCTTCCTAACTTTACATGTTCGGAAAGTCCGTTCGTGTGAAATTAGTGATGAAAAAGACAGTAATATCTACTTGTCTTTTTAACCAGGTTTGTGGTTTGTTGTGGTCAGAAGAATACAATGAACTGGTGTCGGCCCTAAGCTCTCAGACTCCCGATAGAAACGACCTGGTTGTCTGGAACATGAAGAAGTTCGAATTTGAAGCTGTGGCTAAACTCCGTCAACATATGGCACGCCCGCTACACATAGCACTTAGTCCGGATGAAACTACCATAGGTACGGCTCAATATACATTTGAGCCGTGCCACGACAAAAACAACATAGTGCGTTTGCGACCAGCATGGATCCAGACCAGCCTGCACATTCGCGCAGTCTGATCAGGATCCATGCTGTTCGCTATCAGTTTCTCTACTCGTAATAGGGTTTGTAAGCGAACAGCATTGATCCTGATCAGACTTTGCGGATGCGCAGGCTGGTCTGGATCCATGCTGGTCGCAAACCCATTATGTTGGTTTTGTCGTGACGCGGCTCATTTGTTACAATTTATAATGCTTGGTCAATTTAAGTTCGTCTGTTTCAAAGAAAAAGTCGAGTTTTATGATCGTTGCGTCGTCGTCGTACAGGTCAACTAATCATTGCTACATATGTTACATATCATAACTCTGCGCATTGTTGTAAAGGCCTGTATCTGTGTTTTTGCATTTGATACTAAAAAGTAAGGTTTGTCCCCGTTTTTTGGCGACTCTTGTTTTAGAATTGAAATGTGTTTTTTATTCCATTTAGTGATAGTTTTAGTTTATTTCAGCTTCGGCGGGCGCTGACGAGGCCTTGTGTTTGTGGAATACGTTTCCAAAGCGGTCAAGACGTAAGCAATGGTCACCTTGGGATAAATCCCCACTGAACATGTATAATTATATAAGATAATTATTTTTTTCTCTTTTGAAAAAAACAAACAAAACAAACAAAATCAAACAAAACAAAGACTTCCATCACAATGGACGACGAAACAATAACAAAGTATCTTGGAAATTCTGTGTCAACTAACACTGTGTACAATATTTTACTTTATCAATTTTCAAATACACAATTTTCCTTTTTTATGCTCCCCGAAAAATTTCGGGGGAGCATACAGTCGGCACCTTGTCCGTCTGTCCGTCCGTCCGTCCGTCTGTCTGTCTGTCCGTTGTGTTTTACGGAGCATAACTTGTAAACCCGTGGAGATAATTTGATTAAACTTCATACAGTGGTAGAGGGCATTGAGGGGGGGTGCAGTGTCAAATAACCATAACTCTATTTTGCCCGGTTTTTGAATTATCTCCCCTTATAGAAAAAAATCTTGTCCGGGACATAACTCTAAAACTATAAGAGATATCAACATGAAACTTTGTAGGTGAATAGATCTCAATGGGTAGATGTGCAGTGCATATGAACAATAACTCTTTTTTTCCTAATTTTGGAGTTATTGCCCTTTGTTAATGTTAACACTTTGAACTTTGTCCAGAACATAAGAGATATCAAGATGAAACATTGTAGGTAGATAGATCTCATTGAGTAGAATTGCAGTGCGAAAGAACCATAACTCTGTTCAGGCTCATTTTTGAATTATCTCCCCTTTTAGAAAAATCTTGTCCAGGACATAGCTGTAAAACTACTTTTTATAAGAGATATCAACATGAAACTTTGTAGGTAGATATATCTCAATGGGTAGATGTGCAGTAAACAAGAATCATAACTCTGCCTTGCCTAATTCTGGAGTTATTGCCCTTTGTTTATTTTTACTTTTTTAATTTTGTCTGGGAAATTACTCTAAAATTATAAGATATATCAACATGAAACTTTATTGGTAGATTGATCTCATGCATAGAATAAAAGTGCAGTACAATAAAACCAAAACTCTGTTTTGCCCAATTTTTTAATTATCTCCCCTTTAAAAAAATCTTGTCCGGGGAAATAACTCTAAAACCACAAGAGATATCAACATGAAACTTTGTAGGTAGATGGATCCCAATGGGAAGATGTACAGTGCACAAGAACTTGAATTCCACCTTTCCAAATATTGTAGTAATTGCCCTTTGTTCATTTTTACATTTTGAAGTTGTCCGGGACATAACTTGAAAACCATAAGAGATATCAACAAGAAACTTTGTAGGTAGATAGATCACATTGATTAGAAGTGCAATGCAAAAAACAGTTACGTTGCCTTGCCTAATTTTGGAATTATTGCACTTTGAACTTTTTCCAGGGACATATCTCTGAAACTACAAGAGGTGTACTTTCCTGTGTCCAAAACCTATTCGGGGAGCATCACCCGGCTCAAACCGGGCTCTTGTCTGAGTGTGTCAGTCATGAGTGTATTGTCATTTCAAGTTTATTACATTCGACTTTAAGTCAATGATACTTGTAGCTGTGCAAGCATATATACATTGTATAAATATATTATGATATTTTTTTTTCAATTATTCAAAAATTATTTCGCATTATATTGATAACTTGTGATGTGCCATGTACTAATGAAATAGTCAAAGATTGTTACGATACCTTATACCGGTATATTCTCTTTTTATATACATATTCACTTGTTATATTTTTGGTGTTATCTTATTTTCGTAGCAAATGAAATAATTGCTTTACATATACATTGTATCTAAATTTTGTTGTTAAAAAAATGGCAGTTTTTGTACTATTTAATAATTTGAACAAAGTAATTAAATGTCTTTTGTTCATATTTTCCTCAGTTTTGAAGATGAAATATTACCATAAAAATCACTACTTTAAACCTTTAAAGTTTGTTGTTGTTATTTACTTATTATTGATGTTGTTGTTAGTGGTGTTGGTGTTGTTGTTGCTGCTGATGATGATGTTGATGATGGCGATGATGATCAATTAGATTTTTAGATAAAGACATTATGAAACATTTATTTTTATTACTGGATATACAAACATGTATTTTAAGATAAATTCGAGAATGACTAATTATACCCCGCCACATAATGTGGAGAGGGCTATACTTGAATCACTTTGATCTCACCATAAATCCTTCACCCTTTGGAGAAATTTCTCCAAACTTGGCTCAAAAGTTCACCTCAACAAGGCGATATAAATTCATGCCACTGCTGTTCTGGCTGAAGCTCAGTGTCCCCGTTTAAGGTTAATGGTCAAATATCAGATAGTCGTGTTCCACTCTAAAAATCCTATACCCCTTAAAGCATTTTCTTTAAACTTGGCTCAAATGTTCACCTTAACAAGGTTATGTGCAGAACTCGTGTCACAGTTGTGCCGGCTCAAGGTCAAGGTCAGCCTTAACCCTTTCCCCCATGAGCATATTGTGAAAAATGGCCATTTTCACTGAAAAGCCTCCTCTTACAAGTTCAAACTGCTATGAAACTATGAAAAATGCTTCAATACTAATCAAAATTGGCACAAATATTGACTGGACCATTGCCCTTGTAACGACATGCTTAGTGTTAAATTTCCTGTTACCATGGCAACGAGGGGACATCTCAAAATTGCCAAAAATCACTTTTTTGCCTCGATTTTTTCCATCAAAATTTACTTCAAAGTGCTGCAACTTCTCAAGGGATTGAGATAGAGTCAAAGGCTTTTCAGCGTTGGTTACACGTTACCTTATGATCAACCTGGGGTCATTTTAAGCCTCTCACAAGTCCAAAATTTTCTTGGCGATGAGGGGGACTCCGCCCCCCTTCAAACCCCCCAAACAGATGGGGGCACATCCCCCTTCTGGCAACCCCCTGATGTATTATTCGGATGGGGGACAGCGCCGAAAAAATGGTCACTTTTTTTAACAACATTTCTCAAACGAAAAACAGTGTTTGGGGTCTAAATAGGACATTTTTTTCACTGTTTGAGGCCTCAAAAAGGGGGGGGGGGGCAAAAAGCCGTCGAAACACGCTTATATAAGGGAAAAGGTTAAAGGTCAAAGATTAATTGTCAAATAATTTTGTGTGACTGGATTAAAACGTTCGATGTTGTACCTGATCAAGAAAAATATCATGAATAGCCTCCCTTTCATTAATTTTCACGGAATTTATAAGTTTTAGCTCTTATTTCGCATCCTTAAAGAAGAAACAAATATTTTTTTACTTTTTTAAAAGGGTAAACATGAATTTCATAATGTATAAAGAATGTTTTCAAGAGAATGTTAGATGCTTGTTACCTAAAGAAAGTAGCGATAAATGTGAAACAATTTTTCATATAAAATACTAATATCACTATAACTGTACTTATCGCCATTTGAAAAGCAACAAATGAAGAGATTGGCCTTTGAGTTTCTTTTTGGATACTTTAAAAGTGCACCAAAATAAAACGCTTTTGAGAAACAAAAATAAAAGCATTTTTGAGGCTAATAATTAAAGCAACTTAACTGGATTATGAAAAGTCTATAGAATTACCATCATATTTTACATAAAAGGACCTTTAACGAAAGAACATACATACACATACCTTTCTAAAACAGCAAGATGAACAAAATACATGTATATCGATTACGTAAGTGCAGATCTTAATTAGCATTTATTTCTAACAACAAGTAGTTTTTTCTTTACCATGAGTTTATAAATCCTCCCTAACTTCTCATAAATCATTATCAGGTGTAACATAATTATTTTGAGGATATAAGTTCCATGTAAAATTTTATTATGCTCCCCAAAGGGTGAGCATATAGTCGCTGCTTTGTCCGTCCATCCGTCCGTCCGTCCGTCCGCTAGTCTTGTCTGGGACATAACTTTTAAACAAGAAGAGGTATCAACATGAAACTTAGTAGATAGATATCACTGAGTAGGTGTGCAGTGCACGAGAACTCTGCCTTGCCTAATTTTTTAATTATTGCCATTTGTTTATTTTTACACTTTGAATATTGTCTGGGAATATAACTCTAAAACTATGAGAGGTATCAACATGAAACTTTGTAGGTAGATAGATCTTATTGAGTAGGTGTGCAGTGCACAAAAACCGTAACACTGCCTGGCCTTATACTTGAATTATTTCCCTTTGCTTATTTTTACACTGAACTTTGTCCGGCACATAACTCTAAAATTATAAGAGTTATCAACATGAAACTTTGCAGATAGATAGATCTCATTAAAAGTAGGTTTGCAGTGCATAAGAACCGTAAATCTGCCGTGCCTTGCCTAATTTTTTAATTATTGCCCTTTGTTTAAACTTTGTCTGGGACATAACTCTAAAGTATAAGAGATATCAACATGAAACTTTGAAGGTAGATGATCTAATTGAGTAGAAGTACATTGTTAAAGAACCATAACTCTGCCTTGCCTTATTTTGGAGTTATTGCCCTTTGTTCATTTTGACACTTTGAGCTTTGTCCGGGACATTACTCTAAAATTATAAGAGATATCAACATAAAACTTTGTAGGTAGATAGGTCTCATTGTGTAGAAGTGCAGTACTAAAGAACCATAGCTCAGCCTTGCCTTATTTTGAAGTAATTGCCCTTTGTTTAATTTTACTCCAAAACCTTTAGAGATATCAACATGAAACTTTGTAGGTGTAGATTCTATGATAAAAATGCAATTTCTAAAAACCTAAAAGCCTTGTTTAATTTTTTGTTATTGGCCCCTTTTTTCTTTTTTTCACTTTTTAATTTTTCCCGGGACCTTTAAATCTGAACTTTTAAAAGATATTTATCAAATAAATTTTATTAGATAGATAGTCTCCTTTAAAAAAAAAGTGCAGGTTTCAAAAAACATAACTTTTGCCTTGCCAAAAATTTTTGGGGTTTTTTTCCCCTTTTTTAAATTTTGTTTTTCCTGTGTCCAAAAAACCCTTTTTCGGGGCAACACCGGTTTAAACGGTTTTGTTTTTTTTTTTCTGTGACAAAATTCCCCCGGTTTGAAAAGAAATTTCTTACAAACTAAAAAAAATTCATAATATTTGCTTGCTTTTTTTTCAAATTAACAAATTTATTTAAAAAAAAACTCAAAAAAAGGGGAGTGTTTTGTCGTGTCATATGTACCATTTTTCCCAAAATTCCCTTTACGGTTTTCTTCCCTCTCAAGGGGTGCCCTTTTCCCCGGGAAAAAATTTCGGGGGGTATAAAAGTGGCAAACAAATGAAAATTATAATCCACCTGAAATAAAAGGGCCAAACTCATGGTTGTTAATAAAATTTTCAAACAAAAACATCTAAATTGCAAAAAAAGCAAAAAAAATAAAAGATTTAACCCCAAATAAATACTTCCAATTTTGAAAAAGGGTTTGGGGGAAAAGAAACGGAAACTTAAAAAATTTCATGCCCCCAGATGGCCCAAAAATTTTTTTTAAATTCAAATTAAAAAAAATTTTTCCCAAGATTTTTAAAAAAGGTAAAAAGATTTAAGTTTAATGTAAATTGGTTTTGCCCCCGATTGAAGATGATTTTTCAGTTTTAAAATAGGGACTAAAGCTAATGGCTATTTTTTTCCCATTTTGACCTTTTTTTGATAATTTTTCGTGGTTTTGGGACGTGTTAAATTTAATTTTTTTAAATTTCCCTTTACAATTTTTTTTAAAAACCCTTTTTTAAAAATTTTTTATGGTTAGAAGAAACTGTTTTTTTTCTCATTTGTAGGTCCTGTTCAGAAAGGGAAATATCTTAGTTTCATGTGAAAAAATTTTGGGAAACAAATTATTTCCTCTTTAAAGGGAAAAAACCAATTTTAAAACATGGAGCTTTTAAAAATTGTTTTTGGTTTTTTTTTTCCTGTTGCTTCGGGAAACTCTTCCCCGTTTAATCTTCCATATAAAGCACTGGTTGTAAAGGCCCCTTTTTTTCTCCCCTTTTTGCCCCGGGGAAAACCCTAAAAAATATTTAATTTTAAAAGGGCCGGGAAAGGGTTTAAAAAAAAATGAAAATTTTTCGTTTTTCCTTTTGGGGGATGGTTTTAAAATTTTTTTAGGAGAAATCCCATTTTTAATTTTAACCCCTAAAAAATGTTTTTCTTTTTAACAATTTTTTTAAACAAACCCAGCGACAATGGAAAAAACTTTTTCCCTCATCTTTGCTTCAATGCCCCCCAACCCCTTTCGTAATTTTAAAATTTTTTGTTTTTATTAAAAGACTATCAAAAAATCAAAAAAGGTTCCCTAAGGAACAAATTTTCTCAAAAAAGTAAAAAAATGTTTTTGTATGTGTATAGGGGACAAAAAAAAGGTTTCCCGTTTTTTTAAAAAGCTTAAGGTAGAAAAAAGAAATTAAAAAATTTAAAAAAAAACCCAAAAGAAAGCTGGTATAAAAAACATACCTTTTAAGTGTTTTGCATTATACAGTTTTAAGTAATTCCCCGGCGGAAAATGGTTTTGGTTTTCCTTTTAATTCATTGACGGCAACCAATGTGAGTTTGACTGGATTGCACGCAATGAGAATCACTTTCTCCACAGGTAAATAATGAAAATCACCATATATCTTGGGTTTGACTTCCGTTCGAATTACACGCAATGAGAATCACCGTATAACTAGAACTCTGGCTAGTAGTGTAACTTTAAAATGCAACAAAACCAGTAAAATGAGAATCAGAACAACTGACCTGAATCCAAAACTCTTCATACAAACACTCGGCTGTGTGTTTCTGGGTTTCCCAGGGTTTCGGTACAGCACATAAGTCAGCGCCAGTCATCATAAGTGATAACAGAGCTTCCCGATGCTCCTTTAATTCATGTCAAACTCTTCCTTCTCCAGTAAGTTTTCTAAATACTTCTGATTCCCAAAATAACAATGCTAAAATCTGTTGCGATAATGACATGCCTAGAACAAAAGACTTAAAATGTGCACATGTATTCAAAAACGCATATTAAAATTTAGCAAAATTTTGACAAAATGTATTTTATTTTAATACATGTATATCAAATTGTATGGCATATATTGTGAGCGAAGCCGAATTTGAACTGAAATATGGCCTCTCTGATTGGATAAGAAACTAGGACAAACTGTAAAAAAAAACTTTGTATTGTTTGTCCATCGTAGAAATTTAAACATGTGGGGCGAATTTCATGCAGAGCAAAGTAATCACATAATAAGAGGTATAAATTGTTAATTAATTTCATTTTTACATAGCTAGGATAGGACACGAAGTAAAATAAACTTCGAACTTACCTAATTTTATCAATGACATCTTTGTGTTCGTCTGCTGTCATGAACTCGAACATGTCATGTCCCCTCCGCGTGCAAAATAGTTATCGTCTGGTGGTAATGGTGGCTTTCCATAATGGACGAGGAGTACAGGGCTGCGAGGGGAAGGTCCATTTTCTTCATGAAATCGTTGTTGTATCCACGGTGGTCAATATCATGGCAAATTGCACCAACGAGAAGAGCTATCTTCTCATGAAATGTGAACTTTTTGCCTTTTGACGTTATAATCATGCGCCAGATGGCGTGAGCGACGTGAAACGCATGTTCCCAGTTATGGTACGAGACCGGACGGTAATTCTTGCGGACAGTGAGTGTAAATCTACAAAGTGTGTCTATTTTGAACCGATCATCACCAAACGTGTTGTGGATCATTTTAATGTACAGATGTGGCAAAATTTCGTTATAATCGTATGCACAGAAATCAAGGTGTAGAAATCTGCTGAATATTTTCATCTGGCAGACGATACTCAGATTTCAGTGTCCCTACATCCTCCTCAGTACTGGAAATATGGAATTCTAACACTTCCATAGCAACCTGTTCCAAAGATATTGATGATTAAATAATGGAATGAAGAATGGATAAACAATATATTTTATCACATACCCGTGCAGATTTTGTGACTCGTAAAAATAGTATGCACGGCCGTAAATATATTTTGACGTGACGTCATTTTCGTTATATAAACATAGTGTTAAGACGCTCTAAATAGCGATATACTATAGGCGCGTCAAAGAAAAGTGTTTCTTTCTTCACTTCAAACGGTCTTTATTTTTGGTATGTGATAAAAAGAATATTAAATTCGTGTCAGTTTAATACTAAATTTATTTTGTGTCATATCGCTGACGTCATCATGAATATAATACTATTTAAAGGCCCACTGGCACTTATATAAATAAAGAAGGAACATATTCATGTCAGGTATAATATTTACAATAATTGTTATTTATTCCTAATATTGAAGCTCGTAAGTTATGCTTATACATGTATATAGTATTAATGGTTAAAGTTAATCGTTAAAAATTGTACTGTTACATACCTTATACATGTGTTTTGTTACGTGTAAGAATACTGTAAATTCTGGGAATATTAATAGAAGCTGCTAAAGCACAATAAACAGCGCATAAACTTTGAACGACTCCTCGTCATCTTTTTGGTGAAATAATTTTCCGTCAATCCTGAAGGAAAAACAATAAACACATAAATAAGTCAAGAAGAAAGGAAACAGCAGTTCCATCATGCCACTCACACTCACGCACCCACTACAATTGTCAATTATTTGATTAATGATTGAAAACTTTGTAGCGACATTTTTGATCTTAATTTATTCTATGTTTGAAATCTCTTAAATGCCATGTGACAACAGCCACGACCAGCCTGCAGACTTCTGTAAAGTCTAAACGCCTTCTTTACTGGGTGGTGGCATTGTTAAGCATATAGGTATCAATATTAATATATTATATAACTATCTATTTGAGAGAAATTGGTAATTTTTCATATTTGTGGGCGGCCATTTTGGACGCCATCCCCCTCCCCCTCCCAAATAACCCTTGCAACCTCTACTCGCGTTTCTGTTACTATTATCTATAACAGATAACTTTTAGATACCTTTAATAGTCAAACTGAATACTCCCGACGTGGACAGATTCTAGACTATATACTGAAACATAATGAACAAATCCAATAAAATTCCAGACCTTCAGTCACAACTGCCTCCATCCCTGTTAAGTTTCTAAACTTTACTGGTGGAGTAAGATTTCAATTAAAGAATTTCTCATTGGTGATTGTTATTTGGGGGTTGGGGGTGGTGTGCTGGGGGGTTGGAGGGGGGAGGCGCAGCCGAGCATATTTTTATAGCTTTGTTGACCCGTGACAACCATGCTCAATAAACGTCGTTCACCTCATTTTATCCATTTGAACCAACTCCCTCATCCACGCCTTCGTTTCCTCGGAAATTGTGCATACAGGAGGTATGTGTGGTTTGGGAGGATAACATCCGTCGATCATATAATCTATATCACGGATTGAATCGAGTCAATATCTTTATTGTAGGCGAGTCTTTTATATTCCAGATCTGATAATGAAACACAACATTTTCTGAAGTCAATAATGGTACAAATCTTTAGCGTTTTTTATACTAATTCGGTTGACATTTTAAATTGGCTTATGAGCCTAATCCAATACGTTTATACATTTATGTTGTTTTTAAAAAAAAGCCAGCAGTAGAGTTCAAGCTAACAGTTGTTTGTGAAAAACGCTTGCATAGTTCAGAATGTCCCAATACGTTTCAGACATGAACAGGCAACGCTTCATATTTCCATTTTATTTGCCTTTTATTTGCTTGAAGAAAACCAGGTAATCACAACTCCACTCGAGGTGTTTTTTGACATGAACAAGTAACTTTTATTATTGAGATTTGTGTTCCAATTTGAATGCCAAGACCAATACTACCTTGCACGCTGACGAAAAATCAAAATATCAGATCAATTCCCCCCAATCACACTACCCGCTTTTCCTCCCTCACCTCACCGTTTTCCAGAATAATATTTTTTTCTTGTGCAAAAAAGACCCCAAAAAATGAAAGGCGTATTTTCACTTACTTCCTAGCTAAGAATCGTACATCATTTTTAATTCTGAGTTTTATTTCTTTTTTCATATTGTATTTTAAATTTAAGCTATTTTGACACTCAGGGGAGCCCAATATAAACACGAACAGTTCAGCATCTGCAAACACAATTTTAATTGGGCAATTCTGAGTAGTATGGTGGGTATTATTTATAGAAGGGCGGTGGAAGACGCAGTACTGGGGACGAAATATTGTTTAACATAATTATACCAGTATTTAAAGCATAATATTTTCTTATCTCCATTTACAAAATTGGAATAACCTTTTATGTTTAAACCATGTTATTATGTTACATACATACAATGCAGCTTCTTAATAACCAAACTGTTAACTCACTTTAATAGACACAGGGTTTTGTTGTCCTTAAATTAGACTTATTTGGTGTATATTACATTGACTGTGTATGGTTTACAGTACTAAATACAGTGTCTTCAATGAGCTGACCCTTAATACAAGTATAGGGGTGTGGCATTTGTATTGGTTTTAACGAAACACGGCATTTGCATTTAGATACCTTTAACGGAGTTTTAAGATTGTTCTGCGAGCAACGAACGTTTCAATAACATTGATGTCATTTGCCTCGGGCCAGTTTCAGCGGACATGTCCTGCTATCCCTTTATTTTTGGGGGAATCTAATTGGAAGGATACAATTCTATTGTTAACTTATTTGTAGTTCCATAGTACATTCATTATTATTAACACAATCGTCACAGATAATCAAGCAGAGGATAAGTAATCTCACTTATAAATATTATGAGTTTTTGTTTTAGAGAGAAAAGTAAGACAAATACCCGATGGATTGGTTTTTGTACACCCGGTGAAAAGAAACAATGATACCATCGCATTAACTTTTTAAGCGGGTGAAGGTTTTGCTTAGTATATATCAAATATGTTCTGACTGGCGTTAAAAAGATTTTGATTTGTTGATTAGTTCGTATGACAGTATAATCTTGGCTCACAGATTCTCTCCCTGAAGTCAGTTATTGAATTCTCTACCACATAGCTTTAAATTCAACAAGTATCAATATTTGACATCTTTCCTCTTTACTATGATTTGCATTCGTTCTCTTTTACCAATTTGATTATTTCGACTATTTACAAGAATCCCAATATTCGAAAAAAGTTCAATCTCTACGTACCTTTCATCATCGACGAGGAACAGGGCACATCTGTCGGCGGAGACGAGGTTCTTGGTGAAGATCATGATGTGGTTAATAAGCTGGTCTATATTGTACATATCGTCAAACATTACTTTCGTCGTCTCCAAGAGAAAATCGTTCAAAGCTTCCTGGATCTTCATCATCTGGTAAATCAATCAATCAACAATCAATCAATAATTGAGTGAATGAATGAATAATTGACTGAATAAATAAATAATTGATTGATTGATTGATTGATTGATTGATTGATTGAGTGAGTGAGTGAGTGAGTGAGTGAGTGAGTGATTTAGTGAGGGAGTGAGCGAGCGAGCGTACGAGCTAGCGAACAAACGAACAAACGAACGAATGAACGAATACTTTTGGTAAATAAATAAAAAAAATAAGTGAATGAATGAATGAATGAATGAATGAAGGAAGGAAGGAAGGAAGGAAGGAAGCAAGCAAGCAAGCAAGCAAGCAAGCAATCAAAATAAATAATCAACCAGCACCTAGTAAGGTCGAAATAGATACTAAGCAATGTTCATTTACCTTAAACTCAAAAAATATTTGATTTTAAAATAATTAAACAAATAGACAAATAAATAGTATTGTTTACTTAAGCATCTTTAATTCTACTAGCGATACTTTGGGAAACACATTATAATTATTTATTAAAAAGAGATTTGGTATTATAAATCATATGTATCTTGTAGGCAAATGTACTAAAAGCAAGATTTATAACAATATGTTAATAAATTAGGGCATTTCTCTGAACACACTGCGCCTTGAACCACAGCTAAATATTGCATTTGTAAGCCTCAAAATCTTCATTTCGTGGAAACAATTGTCAGCTTTCTTGTCCATCCACAGCGAAAAATTTCGCGCCTACAGCAAAACACCGTCCATCATCTAGAAGAATATGGTATGGCCCATGACATGTGTGCGCAGTGTCGTTCAGCCTAGGGGCTATATTCCTTTAAATGAATAAGAATTTAGCTTTAGAAATAAAATTACTATAGGTATCTGTTTTTGATAACTGAAATGTTAGTTTTTACAGATTGGTTACTTCTTTAATATTATTTCTAGTTAGCTATATGTAGATGTGTATTCAAGTTCAGAGAAAATGTATAAGTGATTTCAAGTTTACCAATAGTCATCTCTATATGCATAATTCAACAATCAATTTTCTCTTATCCTTGTTGTCATTCAAAGAGCTTACATGTAACGCACATCATTTTTTTGTATCTTTATTTTGAAAATTTACTTACTGGAGAGGAATTGATGATAAGTATTGTTAACTTGTTTTTCAATTCGTCTGATTTTTTCTTGTTGTGAACTGTTTTATAAATGTTTTGTTTATGGTTATTCTAATCTTTTTGGATATAATAAAGTTTTAATTTCTAAGGGACAGTACTTGCGTTTGTTAACTTTGCTTGTTTATCAGCTCTTTACTCTTGCTGAAGATTTTAGAATTTTTATTTTTTTTCAAAAAAAATGAAAAGAATAAGTTCCTTACCTTTTGAAATTCTCGTCCTGTGGCAAATCTCCATGATGTTGTTAGTGCTTTTTTCTCGAGATTGCGACATTTCGGCCGGACTATGTTACTGCCCTCCCAACAGGACCGACCAAATTCCTTAAACCCTCTCTTTTTCAGGTTTCGAACAGTTTGCCAGGTCCTATACACCGTTTGAGCTTAGTAAGTATAAAGCCATAGATCACACGTCCGATCCAGGAGGCTTTGTGTACCGATAAATATTGACAAAATATTCATAAAATCCCATATAACACAGACAACCGCGTCGTCAAATCATTGTAATGAATTGGTTATTTTATTCGATGGCATAACTTCTTCTATTCCATCTCAGATTTCCGAATCATTTTATTATCACCTAATTGCGGCACGTTTCTGTTTTTATCCAACACAGAAAAAGTTCATATTTTGATCGCTTTGTGTTTTCTTCACTAAGACACTTCCTGAAGGTATTTCAGCAGATTTACATTTTCTCATGTAAAGAAAATCCTCTAGAACACGACGGATACAAGATGCAAATGATACCTCCTTTACCTGGATTTGAGACATCTCCTTTATAAGGATTTGCTGGTTCCATCTATTTGAAAGCTTTTATTCAAACGTGGAAGCGGCTGCGACCCGCCCCAGACAACAAACTACGAAATGGCGAACTCATAATTTATCCCTCCCTCAGAAACACCACTTAAAAGGCTCGGATCGCAGATTTATTATTTAACTTCTGATTAAAGACGATACGTTTCCTAACTAATACCGGTTGCTACCGTATATGTACGTCATTAATCAACGTCACATAAGGGTAGCATGACTATTGACGTCCTACGACGTAAAAGCGTATAACACATTCAGTAGTTCATGGGTTCTAGATGGTTGGTATATAATGGCAGAAATTCCAGCATGAGCATGTTTTGGGATTAAAACCCACGTAGACAAATAAATTTTATAACATATTATATGTTTACATTAATCCAAGCAACAATTATACAACAGAAAGAAGGCAATCGTTTGATCATTCTTAGGTATTACATTAATAATAAATTTACGATTCATTTTTCATTTTTGTTAGCTTGATTGGTTTTTTATGTCTCTGCGCTCATATAATGGCTGGGCACTATAGTGTTGCCTCTCTGGTTCCTGTTCCATTCCGTCCTCCCGTCTCTCCCACGTCATTCTGCCAATCCCGCATCACTCATAAATGTTAATACCGTTATCATTATCATAGAGAGGAGATGATTAGCTTGACATATCTCTCCTACACTTAAAATTTTGACTTATATGGATATGTCTATGAAGTAAAGACTAGGCAGGTCAAGGTTTCGAAATTTTGGTCATGGGCGGTTCGACTGCATTTTAGGAATCCAGTTATCGCTCCTTTCTTACTCTTGAAACATAACATATGAACATTTTCATCTGTAACCACATTACCAACCCTCAAATCTTACATATGCATGTCAAACGAAATGCGCCAGCGCCAAGTTCGAATCTTGGCTCATGGCTCTTCATTGAATTTTTTTTGCAGGATTCATGCCCCTTTCATTTGAAAATAATATGAAATTTTCAGTTTCTGTTTTATTATCTCCCCAACTGTTACATATTCAACTTCAATTTAATACAATGGACTATGTTTAAAGGAGATGCGCGAGGTAAAGTTCGAGGATTTGGTCATGGTTTGATCGAATTTTGGAAGAGTTGTGGTATCTTTCAACTTTGAAAATAATATGGAATTTATTCAGCCTCTCTTGCTTCATTATTCTTCTCCCTTCCACCCCCGGATTGTACTATTCCAACTCAAATTTTGACACTAGGATATGTTTTTTTAGAAATGCGCAGAAGTCAAGTATCCAATATATTTGGTTCTATGGTTGATGAATATTTGGAAAGAGATAATGTTCCTCTATTTTCACTTTGAAATTCATTTGTAATATTGAAATGTGTTCAGGTTTCCGTTCATTATCTTCCTCTCAGAGTTATGTAGCAGCAGGTGGTCAACGATGCAAGATTTTAATGATATGGGGTACGGATCAAGAAATTATCGCTCAGGTTTCAGTATTCCCATTATAGATCATAAAGTATACGACATAGATATAATATGAGTCAGAGTTATGTCCTTAACTTTTGGTGAAAAACCAAAGAGTATTTTCAGGTTCCCATTCATTTAACTCCCCAACAGTTTGTTACATATTCTCAACTCCATTAAGATATGGATATGTCATAGAGAATGCACTGGTCCAATTTCGAATTTGGTCAATGGTTTTGACGATAGTGACAGAGTTATCCCTCTTGAACTTTGAAAAAAATCTAGAAATTTTTAAGTTTCTGTTCATTCTCCCATTGGTTGTACATCCTTCAACTAAATTTTGACATACTGAAGATACATTTTAGAAAAAGTCTAGTTCAAGTTTTTAATTTTTGGTTTTCGTGGTTCAATGATTTTTGACAAAGTTTCTTTCTTGAATGTTGGAAAATTTTGAAATTTTCAGGTCCGCGCCTCATACTTTTTGTGCGAAGTGTATTGTAGTCATCTATTTTGGCTTACAAATCATACAATATGCTCAAATTAATATACAAAAAAGTTTAACACTGAATATGTTTCAGTGCTCTGATATTTGTTCCTTGAAATAGTTTTGCGTGTTAACAGTTGAATAGTTTCTTTAAAGGGCTTTTGAACTTTTAATGAACAAAATTGTGGCAAGACAAATTTGGGAACTAGAATATTATAGAACATCGGAAATTTTTGGGGTCTGCATGCGGGGGCATCTTGGGTGACGTTGACACATTTCTAGTTTATTCTGCCATATACTTTTTTTAACAACATCATATGACTATAATGCATTTTCTATATTATCGAAATATAAATATATTGTTTTCTTTGCCTATTTTTTTTTTTTTTCAGAAGTTTAACGAATTGCTTGGACTATTCAATCAACTGAGAGAGCTTTTAGGTGAACTGTGTGTACGAAAGATGAAATAAATATGTTCTTTAATTAGGTTTTTTTATTAACATTAAAAGCTAGCATAATAATCATATAGAGTTAGTTGTAAATTGTTGTTTACTCAGGTTCTACCCTGTTTGTTTGTTGTTATTGTTGTTGTTGCTTGCTGCTGGCTGCTGCTGTGCTGCTGTGCTCGCCTGCCGCCGCTGAACTTCTGATTGTTTGTAATTTTAAATGTTTAAATACTAAGTGATTATGGGTGGGATTCTTACTTATTTATACTTATTTATTTATTTACTTTATTTATTTAATTTCTTTAATTTATTTACCATATTCATATATATTTCCAATTATCATTGCCATTAATCGGTATATAATATACATAATAATAAATAATAATTTTTAGTGTGATTGATTATTTACTATTGATTGATGTGATTATTGATGTGATTATGTGAGTGGATTGATGTTGATGGTGGGTTGTGGGATTATTGATTGTGGCAGAAAAGCGTGTCGCGTGAACTTTATCCATTAACCGTCTCTTCTTCTTTTTCTCCTTCCGTCTATTGGTTTGAAATCAATGGTTGTTCGGGATATAAGCAAACTGGGTCGACAACATAATTGAAAGAAAGTTTGATCCATTTCCGAAAACATTATTCATAAACAAAATAAGTATGAAAATGAAGAACTCGTTTGATATGAGTACTGTACATAGAGAATATGAAAAGACGCAACATCTCACAACACACCTACCTAAACGGCTTGAGCGGTAACTATATTTTTTACACAATTAAAGTGCTAGGAATCAATGATCCGAAGACCAGAAAAAATTTACAACACTTAAGTGAAGTACGGGGCAATTTTTTTAACAGCTACCAACAAACGGCACTTGACATCCTGCTGTTGATGACACTATAAAATATAGGTAAAGGGCTGCGATCCCCCTCTCGGAAATCAATAAATAACAAAACACAATAAAAATATGCAGACTTCCCCATCTTCTAATTGAATATGTACATGAGGATAAATGAAAAAAGCAACATCTCTCGCGCCCCCTAGCACCGGCTTGAGTGATACTCAATTTTCAGCTCTTAAAGTGCTGGAATCAATGATCGCTAATAAGGACCAGAAAAATATAGCAGACATTTACGTCTGATGTTTTTGGATTTATACGCGCGAATAAGGAAATCGAAGTTTATAAATTTACTAAATGAAGACTTTTATTTTGGTCATAAAATAAAACAGTTATTTATGATTATTTCGTCGAAATAGATGCATTATATTGTTAATGCGTGAATACGATATAGCACATGTCATAACGCGAAATAGTTAAAAAAATGTTTTATAACAGAAAACAGAGGTCAAAGGTACTAACATTAATTCTAACACGACCCGCATTTTTCCCTATTGAACATAGAAGAACAGAAAGTGTGTGTTATTATGCAACAGATGCACAGTTTGACGTTCTATATTTAGATCGATGTTTGACTAATCATTATACTTCGACCGTAACCACTAAAATGACCGGACGCGCTGAAAAATAGTACGGAAACAAATAAGAGACGCAATTTGTCTTATGCTATCAAAGTACTGCAAAGATTGTATTTGTTGATGTCGTGTTAATATCGAATTATAATTATTCCAAATTAGTGCCTTTTATCGCTGATTTAACACATACACTGTAATTGTCGTTTCGGATGCCGCTACATTATAATACACTCCGGAGACTACGCCTCGTGACTATAATTCCTCGCAATCCAAACTCAAACAAGTGGCTAGTTAATTGAGAGGATAAAAATCACTGATTACTGGGATATTCTTATTTCTTAACACATGATTAAGCATACAAGCAATTGAATGATAGTTAGGAAGAAACAAGCATATATAAAGAAAAATATTGAGCCGTAGTCAAGACACGAAAAAACAACAATAAAATAAGGAAGATATTTAGCGACAAGCATGAATACACAGAATCAAAGCCATGATGCATCCGCCCCCGCCAAGTTCTGATCTTAGGATCCATGCTGTTCGCTATCAGTTTAGAGTTTGTAAGCGGACAGCATGGATCCTGATCAGACTGCGCGGATGTGCAGAATTGTCTGGATCCATGCTGGTTGCAAACCCATTATGTTGGTTTTGTCATGACACGGCTCAAATGTCAAAACATCCCTCGAGTGAGACATGGTAGCTGTGCATTGAACTTCTATTAATAATATATAAATGCTCCATGACGACCTTATCAAAAACTCAATCGTTAATGAGTTCAATACACAGAAGAAGAAAAAATCGTATAGGATATGCATAAAATGAATGTTTGTATTTTAATTAAATTTGCTTTTAGTTTCTGATAGTTTTAGATTATGATTTGAACATGTGAAATTGGCCCCATATCACCTCGGTGATTTATTAACCCAAGAACCTACATAAATTGTTTACATGTATTGTTGCGAGAGGAGGTGCATGAGAAATTTACCAATTAATTAAAGCGTTTTGAACCTGCATTTTTCAGTTTATTAGATGAAATGAAATTAAATATAATACCTAAATAATTACTAAATAATTCATAAAATTCAATGAATTAATTAAAATTAATCAAAATGAATGAATTAATAAATTAATTAAAAAATAATTATAAAATAAATCGATAATGCGTGCAACTACTTTCTTTTTTTAAATTTCTATTCATTCATTTATTTTATTATTATTATTATTACTATTATTATTATTATTATTATTTATTATTGATTATAAATTATTATTATTATTTTATTATTATTATTTTATATTATTATTTTTATTATTTTATTATTATTATTATTATTATTATTATTATTACTATACTACTCTAATACTTACTACTAATTGAAATGTTCATGATTATAAAACCGAAATATTAATTGGCCTTGGTGAGATTGATCCTCTTTGTGCCATTCTAGATTTTCATGTAAATTGGTAATAAACCATTTAACATCATGTTTCAAAGTATTACGTTATGCCTGGTCAAACTTTTTATCCAGTTTTATGTAATAAAAAGTCAATGTTTCAGTAATAAAGCAGTTTTTGTAAGTTTATAACTTGTTTGGTTTGCAAACTTGCTAACCTGGATAGCAATTAAATCTCGGTGTAAACTTCATATAACTTTGGTTTCTATCAAGGTTAAGGCAGTAAAGTAAATTAAAAATTCCTCCACCAAACTAAGCTACACTTTTCAAATGAATAAGTATAAACTTTCTATGAGATTTAATTTCTTTCTGATAAAGATCTTAAAATTTACAGATAGAATTTTATTTTATGTCTAGTCACGTTCATAGGAAAGTTATAAATCATATCACAAATTCTCTTACATATAGCTTGTCATTAAGGTATAAACATTTTGAACTATTTATACTAAGAACACTAAGCTAATTTGAGAATTTATGTATTTTCTAAGCCTTGCTTTTTAAAGTATTTTTTCAACTAAAAGATTACTTGAAAATATCGGTCCGTTATAAATGTCTTATTTAATTTTTGAAATTCTTCTAATAGTTGTTGAGAAGATGAAATGTGATCAAGCTGTCCGTTTAACAGGTGATTTAACACAAAAGGGTTTTTTTTAGTAAAAGACGCGACCTTGGCTAAGACGTGACCATATTTTATGTATTAACATTTTAATATATTATTATATCTTGACAATAGAATTTCTGTTTTGCATTGATGTCCGGATAAATGTGTGCGATTATATGAGAAACCTATGTCACTCTGGGGTTTTCAGGAGGTTGGAGGAAAGTCATTTCCTTCGTCAGTGCACCTTACGCAGGTATTCCAAAAATGTTCTAAAATTTCACGAAAAAATAATAAAATTAGACAGGTGTATAGATTAATCATTATTAATTATTTCTAATAAATATTAATATGATATTTAATTTTTCTAGACTACTTCATAAGAAACCAGACGAAATTCAGCTTAATTTAACACACTAGGAGTGGTATAAAACTTTAACAAATAGAAAACCTTTTTACTATAAACAATTATAATAAATACTAAAGAACGAAACATGGCCATTAACACCTTGAAAAAACACAAAAAGAACTCACTGAATCTTTTTTCACAAACATTAAAAGATGTAGCTATTGAGAATGTAACTCCACGATACAGTGATGTGTGGTGTCTTAGGTAGCTGTAAATGTTTTAAAAATAAAATCTCAATTAAAGTAAAAGAAAAGGAAATCATGTAATGTAAAGTATCATTCATATCTGACTAGAATTTATATTTGTATAGTATATAAACAGTAAACCTGTAGTTTAAGATCCCAATCCGAAATAGATCAACAATGTAATAATTGCCACTAACCTGACAATCCCTATCATTGATTAAGCTGACGGGATACTCACTTAAACTCCTGGAAGAGCCAGAGGAACTAACACAAGGTAAGCTTACCGGGGTGAATCACGGGGTGAATGTTATCTGCTCCCTCTGCGGATCATCACTTACTTAGCAGCACTGACGGTAATTCCCAACTAACCATTCCGAGGATTTGTGCTCGGAACCATCGGCGAGCTCATTGTGAAGCTACGGTTTATACCGATGCTTCCCCGGTCGTTCCCGGATGACGCCGGAAGAGCCCCGGTTGACTCAAGCAGAGCCACGGTCGATCCAGACAGAGTCCCGGTAGAACCCCGAATACGAGGCTAAAATGGTTGGCGCTTAATTTTAGCAGCTCTGAGATATTTTGATGTTTTTAGTGTTTTATGTTCGGAACTAGCAAAATAAATGTAAATTTTAGTGATATGGATTAATTAAAACGCACTGTAAATAAGGAACAAACTAAAACAAATTTTTGAAATGAACGGACCTTTGCCGGGAATCGAGAGACCCAATTTTTTTGTCCGCGTACGTAGCTTCATCGTTCATCTTCCGGGGCTTTAGCCGGTCATCCTCCGGTGGCTCTCTGCCGGTTCTAATTTTTCACCGGGGCTTTGAACGCCCTTCACCGGGTCTGCTCCAGCATTTTCACAGGGCTGCAACCGTAGCTCTAACTGGCTTAATATCATGCCCTCGGATCATCTCCCTGGTACGGTGCTTCCCGGTATAACTACGGTCGTTCGATGAAAGTCCTGCAAAGCTTTTACTTCCCGGATCATTACGGCACCAACCCGTGATATACATTCGGAGTCGAATGCTGAAATGTTCTCGATCATCCGGACGTTGCGGCATTTAGTTCACGGATGTTTCTCCGGTGTTGTGTGCGGTGATGTACCATAACCGATCGTATTGTCCGCGGAATCACCACGGACGATCTACAAGAGGCTCTGCCAGGGAATGTTAGTGAGACTAAAGTAGTTAAAGCAGGAAACAAGAGATATAACCCAAATCCAAACGTAACTCATTTCGTTTATAGGAAAGGGATGTTGTCTGGCTGTCTCCACTATCAAGGTAGGAAAATTAGGAACCAACAACAAATATTAATAGGAAGTAAAAACGGTTGCTTTTTGTCCTGTTTTTTAAATGTTTGTTGTTGTTGTTTGTTTGTTTTCGTTGTTGTAACTGAGTCAGTCTCCTCGTTCGGAAACTGAACAGTAAGAAAAGTAGAATGCGCTTTTTATAACAGTTTACACCTTATACATTAATACTAAATAAATGATTTCTATATATTAAAACGACAATAGCCATATAGGAAAATAAGGTATATTGATACTTTTTATCGAAATGGTTTGCATAAGAACATTTGTGGTTACATACATGGTACTACTTTTGCCCTTTCACCTTCGCTGTGGTTTTTCGAGTCGACGAGGTGGACTTATGGAATTCTTTCTGTGAGGAAGCCTATACCACCTAAGCTATTCGGCAAAGCCTCGGTGGTTTTACTCAGTGTGCCCGTTCTGTGCCTGAATCATAAGTACAACGGAAGGGCACCTAAGGTCTTTCTTCTCCACCAGCTTTTCTTCCTCCCCAGTAAAGGGCTGATAACGTGCCATATGACATATTACTGTGTTCGGTGTGATCGTTAAAACTCAAAGAAACAAACATTACATGACACAAATGTACATTTTTAGACAATAAATATAGAATAAAAATTTCCATATTTGAGATGTACTGAATAAGATGCTGACTCAAACCATAAAATAGGGAAAAAAGGTTAACTAATAATAATAAATATATTATACATATACATGGTTCACAGAAGGGATTAGGGGAATATATTTTTGGGAATCAATGGTCTTGATTAAAGATAACGTGAGCACTGATGACCTAAATTGTTTAATAACCATAGGAACTGTAAATAAACAAAATAATGTCCGTCAAGCAGTACATTTACATTTATTAAAGGCAATTTCAAAGAATCGACAAATAATACTGACATAATACACAGCTTCACGGCCACTTCTTTAAAACAAATGCTCCAAAATCAAGTTAAAATTGGGGTATTGACGCAATAGTCTATACACTATGGCCGCAAACTGACGCTTAATTTTGATTTATTTAACCGAGGTGTAGTCACACAAAATCTGATATTCGAACCAATCTGGGTCCCAGCCGACATAATATAAACTTCCTTGTGGGACGTATAATATAATCATGCCAATATAGTTGTAATTAAAGTATAAGATAATCACACACAATGAGAATCGATTTAAATATAAATGCGGAAAATATACCAACTTATTGGATCAGAAAAAACTTACTCAAAGTTGACACAATATATTATACCTGACGAAATGCACACCTCCGGTCACAATGTTATATCCCGCATTCGCTTGCTATACTCTTATAAGTTAAAATATCATTCTTACAATAGTAAAATGACAATGTATTTATTATAACTATAACTATTTACATAAAAAATTTAATCAGTATTCATGACTAGACGCTAAGTACTGCGTCAAAATGTTGCTGCCTTTTATTAATAGCTCTGTCGGATGCGGCGGGAGCTACGGACTGTTCAACGTTTTATTAACAACGGAAAGCTGGAGATTCCCGAAACATAGATGTACTTTACCGTCGGACATAATGTCGTGATTTTAATAGTGCATGGACAATAAAGATTATATAATTCGGGGAATCGGTGGGCGAAATATTATTGCCTCAAAAAGATTGATGTAAAAAAACACTGGTACTAAATTATACGCCGCGGTCTTCAGTCTAAATATAAGCACACGGGAAAGGAAAAACAATTATCGGAATATAGGGAGGAGGCGTTTCCTTTTCTGTGATTAAGCTTTATGTAATTTATGATACACATTGATTGTTTCAGATTATCTCAATAATTCTATTAAATCCCCTCAAGTTATTGGAACTTCCATCCTATTTTTATTATTATTATTATTTATTTATTATTATTTTATTTTATTATTATTATTATCTTCAATATTTGTGCGAGTCTGTTTGAATTTTTTTTATACTTTAGTAGTTAATCAGATAGCAACTATTGTGAATTGCTGTGTAATAGAATACACATAGCTTTTACTAAATAAATTTCCCGAGTGTATATGTCGCATCATGATTTATTTATTTACGTTATTTCATGCATTTTTAAAGCATGTTCGTCACGCGCTTTAAATTTTCGTCCCTTTTTTTATTTCATTATTAATCTTTATGCTAAGATATAGTACACACTTTTTATAATTCAATCATTCGCTGAAAAGAACGTTATTGACATTAATCCTAACTTATTATATAACTCACAGATAAAAGAATATATTTTAACTTTGTTATTAGTCTTTTATTTCTTATAGAACAATTTTGTTCCTTAGAAACAGAAGATTAAAGTGTGATTTTGGCCAAATAATATAGAATAGAAAGACGGTTTTTATTTTGTTATTTATAATTGTGTTTATGTTTGTTACTTATTCATGTATAATGATTTTCATTTTGCTATTTATTAATCGTAGCTCAGTTTGTTTGCTATAATAATTACTTCTATGTGTACAAGTTAAGAATATACCCTGTTCTGTTCTGTTATGTTCTATACAGCCGCTGGTCTTATGTAAATCGCTGCTCATTTTCTTATCTTGCAGCGACAACCTAATAATCACTTTCTACTTAATAGTCAGATAGATATGAATTCAAAAACCATCTTAGACTATACACTCACATTGTCCACTATCGCCACACGCGTTCTTTCTCAATATTTATCTTTTAAAAACAGGATATGATATTAACAATTAAGGATAAAAAAATAAGATAGAGAGCAAAAATTATGGAACGCAAGGAGTCAGCATAATGAGTTATATTAGGGTACACTTTTTCCCGATTATTAAAATATCAAATTTGCCGAAATGGCAATTCTGTTTATAGATCATGTCTCCAGCTCATTAGATAGCGATTGGTAGGTACAATTTAAAAAAGAGAGAGAGAAAAACTACCTAAGCTTATTATAACTTATCTGTGCACTTGTGTAAATTATTAAGTTCCATACGTGCAAAATGTAATATATCCGAAATATTCTGGTTTAAACTCAAAATAATTAACGAGATCTATTATCATTTTACTTCTAATGGAAGGATATTGAGAATATTGATGAACGTAAAATGCGTTTTTTTTTAATGTTTTCATGATTGTATCCATCTTGTATAAATATTTAATATTTCAACTGCAGTGAAACATATTTTTTCCGTATTTTTTCACTGTGAGTTCTTTTGTCCGGACTACTTTTCTTAATTCCAGCCAATACACGCATATCTTAAAAGGGAATTTCTTCCTACTAAACCAAAGGTAAAAAAGAGGAAAAAGTATATATAACAGAAAATTCATTTTTTTCTAATTAATACAAAGATTCATTTTCATCTTGTGGTATGGAAACTATCAAATTTTGTGGTCACTCAGTGGCTAAATGCCCTCGTAAAATATTTATTTTCATACCAACTCGATGCAAATAAATTCTGTAAATTTATAATAGAAGAAACTTGAAAATATCAATTTATTTATTAGTAGCACCTACGTTGAACTACGACAGACGTAAGTGAACAGGATGAGGAGTGATGGGATTGATTGATTGATTGATTGACTTCGATTGATATGATTGGATTGATTGAATGATGGATGAACAATACATATATGTATTTCTAAAAACTCATGCCACAGCTTTAACACCGAGTCAAAGTCTGTGTCCCTCCCCGAAGTGTTGATTAAGATGAGAAGGTCGCGGTAGGGGAGTTACGGGATTAACAATAATTAAAGCATAAGAGATCCAAACTTTAAGATTGACAGCCCCATGGCATTATGATGGTCAAAATAATATCTAAAAGATTGTAAAATACATAAAGAAAAACTATGCGATTTAAGTGTTTTTGTTGCAATTAGTGTGGAAGAGCTGCTGAGATGGAATGAAGCAAATTTGTATTTACTTTTGGTTTTGCAAATTCCTTATACTTTCGTCGACAAATTGTAAAATTGTATTTTTGCTTTTAATGCAACATGCTCACAGTTCTCATCTTCTTGCGGGGCTGGTTCCGTACAAACTTCGGATAAGGCCAAATTTTCGAAGTAACGCCAACGCGTGCTGCTCCCCCGAAAAACCTCACACACTACCACCAATCACGATAGTCATGTCCATAATTGTAAAAGCTACATATAAGTCCACCTA